>NC_079492.1:19960041-20190041 GCF_020520425.1 Spinacia oleracea | reverse complement strand
ATACGAAACCTAAAACGTGCAGAATTCGTTTAATGATTAAATTCCTAATTCTATTTGATAAATTAATTAAATAAGAGTTTTATTATAATTCTAATTTAATTAATTCGTATCCTAATAGGATTCCAATTCTCTTTCCATACCCCTATAAATATGTGGCCTGGGTTCACAATTTATAACGAGTTATTCAAGTATTCAAAGTGAGTTTTTTGAGAGAAAAATTCAGTCACACATCTTGCTCAAAAGTGCCGAAAATTTATAGTACCTTAGGGGCGATTCTAGTTGGTCAATCTTAAGGCGGATCCGGACGTGCTGTGGACTATCTACGGAGGGACGACACTTGGAGTCCTAAAGACTTCTTCTTGTTCGGTTCGGGCGCAGCTAGGGAAGGCACGCAACAAAGAGTATGCATCTAAATTATGCTATATGATTATGTGTAAATAATATGTATTCCTGGCTTAATGGTTGTTTCCGCATGATTTATGAATTGTCATATGTATCATAACCTAACAGTGTGGGACCCGATTCTCGACTGTCCTAGATTACGGTCAGAATCCCACATAAGCCTACGATTAGGCCTGTAATGTTTAAAAATTCGGAGTCGTCACCCTATTTTATCCGATAGGGACCGGATTTTTGAAATCATCATTTTCAAGGGAAAATAATTATTTAATAAAGAATAAATTTCCGAAAAACAATGATGGCTCCATAAAATAAAAGGCTTTTTTCTTATGAAATCTAGTCTTTTGAAATCAAAGATTAAGGTCCGGGGTATAAGTTAGGAAGATCGAACGTCTGGAACTCGTCTCTCCCTCTGTTCTAAAACAGGCTCCTACTAATATGTTGTCCCTATTTTTCTACAATAATTGGTTATGATCATTCACAATGTTATTGATTTAATGCATAATGTCACATAATTTGCAAGTAGTCAAACACACTCGGATGCAATATGATATAATATATGATGAGATAAATCTGTTGATGTATGGTGGGTTTGAGCATTAAAGTTGCCCTACGTACCGTTCATTGTGGGATTTGAATCCACTCCCGGATCAAAACCCTACGTAGTTCTGACAAGTGTCCCTTCCTATGTGGTCAATTCCAATAGGTGAAGGGAAAAAGAGTGTTGAATAACTCAAGACAAGGTTGGTAATAGGTCTTTAACTGACTTTCTTTTGTGAATCAGATCTCTCCATCAAGGTTGTGGAAATCACCCCGATTAGTGACACCATAAAGTCTTTTGTGAAAGACAATTCAACAATAAAATGCGTCCCGATTGACGACTTTTGGATTGACTTGTTTCTGAAAAGAAAGTTGTTTTAGACTTCGTGATTTGCTCATTTTGGGTTGAACTTCACTCTATTGAGGATGGATAGTAATGTGTACTATTTGAATGGGTTTTGAGGTAATGTGTTTGGGTTTATAAAATTGACCAGATAAGTTGGGACACTTGATATGGCCTAAAATTGAATAATAGTTTCATAATAGAAACCATATCAAACTAGATTGAGAGTGATTCATTATAGGTAACAAGACTTGATGATGATAGGTTTTATAGGTGGGTGAATCACTCCACAATCCTATATGACTAAATTTCCAATTTGACCCGTTTATTCAATTCAAGGTCATAAACCATAAGTCACTAGGTTTATCTCATGCAAATGCGAAATGATATATGGATCAGGCATGCAAATTGATTTAACCAATTTAATATAAAAACACTCGAATAATTTATTATTAAGAAGTGTGCATAAGATAATTCCTTTATTGTTTTATTAATTTGATGGTGGAACTTGAGTTTACAATTGCCATAAGTACAATAAATGTTACAATAATCATAATTCCTATCTAATGAGCAGCTTCAAGTCTTGATCCCTTCGCCTTGAACCATATTGCGTTGATTAGTCTTCATATTTCTTCGCTTTGGATGTTTGGAAAGTAGGGATCTAAGTAAACAAAACCTATATTTTGATTTACTTAGAATTTTCCACTTTACTTAACTCAACCTAAATTGATTTTAGGTAAGTATAACGAAGTGGTAAAGGGTTTGGAGTATTTAAAAATACATAATCTGTTATTTAAGAAAAATAGAATTTTATTTTGGGGAAATCGAATTTTATAAGAGAAAACCAATTTTCCTTTAAAAAAAAACTGTTGAGAAAATTACATCTCGTTGAACTTTAAATTTGGTACCATGACCTCCCGAACTCGGATTTGAGCGTTTAATACTTTTTTGGAAAGATATAAGATTTTTATTTAACGTGTTAAAAAATGGATTCAAAATAAAAAGTAAATAATTTATAAATAATTTTTCTTTAAAGCTGCTCCTTTTTGAGACCTTGAAGTCAAATTAAAGTATATATTAATTGTTGGAAAACAAAATCACGTTTTTATTTTAAAATGGACTTTAGAAACATTTTAGAGTCATGTGTATAAAAATTTCAGATTTTAAAGTTTATTTAATATTTTTAATAAAATAAAACTTATTTATTTGAAACTGTCATTTTCAAGAAACTGTCTTCCTAGATTTCTGTTTTTGAAAATATTCTATAAAATTGAATAAAAATCGTGTGGAGGTGAGAGAGGTCAATTTAGAAAGCTTAGTATTTTTTCTTTCTATGATATTATTTGAGATTTTCGAAAATAGTAATTTAACCTGGTCGAATTTCACCAAATAAGAAATCGCAACCTGAAAAAGACAGTTTTTCTAGTCTGAAGTTTAGGATTTATTGTGATTTTTCTAAAACTTATTTTTGAAAAATTCCAAATGTCGTGGTCTTATAAATACTTCAAGTTTCTGTAAAAAAATTATTTTGTGAATTTTGAAAAGTGACGATATTTTATATAATTATCAACCAAATTGACAAAAAAATGGAAAATGAAGAAATTGGCTAGTACTATAGTTCCACCATCTTTCTCTTGAATTTTCTTATGCACCTTCTCACTTTAACTTCATTTTGAGAAAAAATATTTTTTTTTTGGTGATCAACATACATAAATAAAATCACACTTCACGTACACTCACTCTCGAATCTCGCCCGTGGTCGGTCAAATTCTAGTTGGTTTTCAAATTAGGTAACCGGCACGTATAGTGCCCTAATAGGTTATAGAGCACACATAAGAAAAGAGTTAGTAATGTATGAAGAAATAATTGGAATTCACAAAAATAAAAGGAACAAGAATATTACCTTTGGCTCTGACTAGCAATGTTTGAGAGATTAATCCAAATGATCAATTGAAATTAAAAAAAAGTGACTGCAAAGTGAATTGTCCAAGAAAATTAAATAACTTCTTTTTTTGATTTTTTGAATATTGATATTAATTAAACTAAAAACTTTTTTATTTTTTTATTTTTCTGATTTCACTTTAACTAAAACTATTTTTTGACTTGAATGAACTATATTTTTTCCTTTTTTACTGATTTTTTTAGAGAAAGTGAGTGAATGAGAGCTTTTTTTTTTTAGATAGAGAGTAGAATGATGGGGGGTTGGGCCTCCCTTGAGTGAGAAAATATGATGGTATTTATAGGGGTGGAAAGGGACTAAGTTGCAAATAAACAATAGTTGAAGGTTGTACGAAATAAAAATAGATTAGTAGGAGGATTTTGTAAATAAATAAGCAAATTTGAGTAATCATGACTTGATTGACCTATAACTGCTTTTGTTTTATTTGCCAAACTGATAAGTTATATTGTCCTTGAGCTCAAACGGGCTAAACAAGGTACGCGTCTTAGAGAAAAAATGAAGACCATTAGCGTCGTCGGCTAAAGAATGTATTTTTACGACATAATAGATAAAAAATAAGATAATTATTTTGGAAAGAGGTTTGTTCGTTAAAAAAAAAAACGCCGGGTGTTAGAAATGTAGGCCCATTATTACGAAAAGGGCGTCATATGAAAATTGGTCATACGTTATTTTCTTTACCCGAGGGCTCGTTTTAATACTGCATATTAACAAGGTTGTCGTCACATTGTTAGAACAATGACGTATTATACTATATCTTAATAGTAATAGTACTTTTGGGAGATAGTACTTCTCGGGAAGCATTATTTTAGAAGCATTCCTTTCATGGTGTATTTTCCGATATGGATACCACTCTTTTTTTTAAAAGCGCCTAATACATCCCATATTAGTAGTTGGGAGACTAGTGGTTGTAAAATATCAGTTTCAAGATCAGAAGAGAGAACATAATAAACAAAAGTACGTTTATCATTTATGTCTAATACATGAACCTTCTTTTCTAAACAGATCGAAAGACGTTATCTCAAAACTTACACCCTGGTAAGTATCATTTGTAAGTATCATTTATTGATACTGTACAAGGGAATCATATCAGTTATTTGCAGTAAGGAATCACTCAACCGATTTACGGATGCAAGTTCATCAAAAAAAGTGACTTGAAAATTGTCTCTGCAGCTTTTCAATTTAATTGCTCGTGAAAGAGCATGTGATGTACTTCACATACCACCTAACCACACCTGATATATCATTTGATGTATCATGATTTTACAAATCAATGGTTTATCAAACAAATTTGTTTTGTCCTTATTAGTTTAGGGGAAGGGGAATGTACACAGGTGTAGATTTTTTCATTTTGGTCTTAATGTAGTTTGTCTTTTAGGTAGGTAGTTAGATTAAGTTTGTTTTAATTTTTTGTATTTTTGCTTTTGTTTTCCTTTTTTTTTTTATATTTGGGGGGGTACGTGGGTTTCTTAGGGAAATAGGTTAGGATTTTTGCTTTGCTTTTTTTTTCTTTTTCTTTTGCTATTTGTTTTATTAGTTAGTTTATTGGTTTATCTTAATTTGGTTAGTTTAGATAGTTAATAAATTAGGTAGTTAATAAATTAGTAACTAATTTTATATTAGTTAATAGTTTACTTTTTTGTTAAGTTATTTTTGCATTGTTTTGTTGTAATTAGTCGGTCTCGTATGTTGGTATTGTTACGTTAGTAGTAAGTAATGTTAAATTTTTTAGTTTGTTAATGCGAAACTTTTAACCCGGTCATGGTACGTTATTATTCCGGGTCCTATGAATTGGATTTTTTTGTCTTTTTCGGGTACAAACTCATAGTAACATATAAATTTGTACGACCCTAGACATTTACACAAAACACTTAAGTAGTGATGTTGGATAAGGGATAGACACGGAAATTTTTGCGTGTCGCTACACATAACAAACTTGAATTAAGTTACTGTTAGCGTGTTGACGTATTATACGGTAGAATCAAAGTATATTATACAATACGGAATACGGAGTACTCCTTTATAAAAGGAGATTACCCCTATCCAATTCACCACTCACCCCTTATTTCTTATCTACACCTTATCCAAAAATATCAAAATCCTCCATTTTCACGGCACCATGGCTCCCAACAACCAAGATCAACCACCTCCTTCTCCTTTCGACGAGCATTTTCGGATGCTAACTTTGTATTTGAACTTGATCATGGCGTTATTTCATGCTACTAGTGGCGCTCGTGGTTTTCATAATTATGAACAAGTGAGGCTTGGAGGTTTCCGGCACGAAATGCGCACGATTCGAGTTGTACTTCGATTTATTTGCTATTTTGGTAGATTAGGAGTACAATGTAAGGATTTTGGGCATTTAAATAAAATCGTCTTTGTTTTATTGTTAATATTTTTGAATTTTTAATTACTACCGTTGTTATTCCTTAAATCGTCTTACCATTACCGCCGAGGTAATGAACAAAGAAACTCGAGCAAAAATTATGTTAAAAAAAAGAAATATATTTTCCTTGACAAGGATCATAACAAAAATTATGGATCAAAATTTGGTGTCTACAGAATGCCCCTCATTGATCGAGTATGGAACAAACGATGATCAATGCTTGATAAAAAAACGCAAAATTTTGATCTAGAAGGAAAGTTTTGAGGTAACAAGTGCTTGATACTGGTTGAAGAACCAGCTCGAATGGACTCCGAATAGGTGCGAGCCAATTGTCGGCTCTAATTGCAGTTGAAAGAAAACTGGCTTTAATCAAAACGATGAGATCCAATCATCGGTTTGTTGCGGTTGAAAAAGAAACCGGATTGAGAGATCTCAATTAATGTTTAAATTAATGAGACTTGATCAATGCAGTTGAAAAGAACTGGCTTAGAAAATCTCAATTAGTGAGACTTAATATGGCGGTTGAAAAACCGGCTTGTAAAGGACTGATTAATTACTTAATCATTTCCTTATGTGTGGTTGAAAAACCAAATGATAGGTCCAAGAAGAATAGAGTTATTCATCCCGAAACATTGCAACTGAAAAGTTGGCTTGAAATGTCGCAACTGAAAAGTTGGCTGAGTTCGCTTTATCTGGAGAATTGTTTAGTTGGTCAAAGCTCGACTTTGATGTTCGGATTTAAAATCGAGGGGTTTTTAACTTGATAAATTCAGAATGGATTGAAGGAATTAAGGAAATCCATGACTAAATGACTTGTACAAGGCCAAGTTTTGAGCGAAACACCTTCCGACATGCTGATTTGGGCAAAACGTCAGATATTTGGTCCGACGCTTGCATGAGACTGGATGTGTTAGTGATCATGTTGAGAGTCAAAATGACATCCATATAAAAAGAAACCGTGATTGTTTTTTTTTTTTTTTTTTTTAAAAAAAAAATAAAAATAAATAAATAAAAGAGTGGTCGAAAATTTGAAAATTTTGACTTTCAGGTAAAAGCGGGCTTAAGATAGCGTTTCAGCTGGTGAATTTTGTGTTTGTTCTAGCAAATAAAGTTTTTAAAATGTTTCATTTCATTTAATAAATGTATATTAAATGATTAATAAAGGTAAACTCAATGCAAAAACAATTTGGAAAACAGGAAGACAAAAACATGCAGATTCGACCTGGCATGACCCGGTTTAGGACTAACAAGCTTTAATGGTGTATTAAAGATGGGATTGAAGATATATCCTCATCATTAACATACTTTTACAATATGGGATCAGAATGGGAAAGGATTTTTGGGAATCATAAAAGAAAATTTTAAGAAAAAGACGAATTTGACGTGGCTTGGCTTGACTGGTTGCATGGCTTTCTTGTAAGATTGTCATGGCCTATGGGGAGGGTCAATATTTCTGGTTTGTTTGTATTTTTAAGAGGCTTTGAAGACATGAACATTAGTATATAAGTCGTGGCTTGGCTAAGCATGAAAATCATATCCTTTCCCTCCTTGCAATTCAAACACTTTGAGTGCATTTTGAGTGTTCCTTCTCCTCCTGCCCCCTTTTCAATACATATTCTTGTAATCATGGTCATGAATGCTAAGTTTCCCAGTAACCTAAGTGATATTAATGAAGTAGATTATAAGGATCTCTTGTATTCCATGGGAAAGGAGGTTGCTGACGGGCAATCTGGCGATACCAAGATATTCTTTGATTCCCTTCTTCCTCTTCTAAAAGTCCCTCTTTGCTATGATCTTATTTATGCATCCAATAGGTGTTGCGATGAGAAAAAACACGTTTTTAACTTTAACGGTGAAGAGATGGTTCCCATGGTGGAGGCAATCGAGGGCCTACTATGTTTCAAAAAGGCGGACAAGCCGTTAGTTATCACGACAAAATGTAGCTCTTTAACTGGTTATCTGCGTCAGGTTTTAGGTCTTTCCCACTATGATGGTATGACTTTCCATCATGGATATTCTATTCTTATTAATTGTGTTCTTGAACCTTTTAGAGCCAAGGGTACTAATCTCGAACTTGCTGTTTCTTATGGCTCGGCTAGAGCTAAAGCATGCATGATTGCTCTTATGGGTCTTTTGTTGTTCAAAGAGGATCTTGGGCTATGTGACGAAAATGTGGCTGGTTATGTACCCCAAGTGACTAATGGGTGTAGGCTAGGACCAATAATATTGGGAGAATTAGTCCTAAGCCTTGATCAACAAAAGGAAAAACCGTTCTCTTTCATGAAAGGGAGTCCGCTAGTGCTTCATTTGTGGCTAATGGAGAAGTTTAAGTTGGTGAATCCTTTGAGAGCACTTGCTTATCATCCTAAAATCATCATTTCCAGAGGATGCTCCAATCTATATCGTGAGGTGAGGGATAATAACAGGTGGAGTTTGGCGCTCTCAGGGGAACAGGAATGGGTGACTCCACATTTAGTTATCAAGGAAATTGTGTATAGTACCGCCAATAAGAGGGGTGTAGTTCTTCCGAGTGTCAAGAAGATCACTTTCTATTATCCATGGAGGTGTCTTAGGCAAATCGGGCAGCGGCAAACCTTCATTAGGGACCTTCCAACCGACGACTGCACAACTCATTGGATTGATGATAAATCGCTACGACAATTGCTTATTGCTTGGGCGCGAACAAAGAAAATTCCATTCCTTCCCGTTTTAAGGTACCCAATAGTTGATGCTTGCTATGAAAGGTGGCGTCGTGGAGATGTGGGAATATATACGAGGCCTAAAACGGAGGCTGAGTCTTCAAGTAGGGTCATCAAGAAGATAAAGAAGGAGGAGTGACGATAAGAAAAAATGGCTTCCTAATGGTTGTTTGTTTATTTATCTTTCTTGTTTTGAAATTGTATTTCCTATGGATGTAATACTTGTTTAGGGACTGCCCTAGCAAGCTTTGTAGTGTGTTTAAGTATTAGGCTTAAGGTAATTTTAAAAAAAAAAAATCAATGTAATGCGGGAATTCGATGAAATAAAATGAAGCCATTGAGAATGTTTTTCGTTAAAAAAAAAAAATCTGCATTGCACGATTTAATTAAGACCATAGTGACTTGTTAGTTTTCGAGATTGAATCCTCACATGATAAGGCCAAACATGCACTTATGACCATGGATGCAAAACAAAGTATTCACGCAAATGATGACACTAAATTACTCTAGTAATGCAAGGGACTTATAAAGATTTACACATGGTAAGTTTTGAATATCTTGTGATGGTAAAATTTAGAAATATACATATATACTTATATATATATATATATATATATATATATATATATATATATATATATATATATATATATATATATATATATATATATATATATGTATATATGTATATATGCACGTACTGACGTACATATACAATACATCACGTTCTTTTTTTTTTTTTTTTTTTTTGGGCTTCTCTCTATTCTTTTCTTATGATCCATTTATTGCTTAGGCCTTTTTCTGTCATTTCTTTTCTATTACTCTCCTCTTATGCCGTTCTTTTTTTGGCCTAACGGATCTTGGGAGTTAAGTGGCATACATCAGGTGAGCTAATCGCCCCTTGACTAACGCATTGGCCTTCCCTCCAATGGCTGGGCCAGTGCCTTTTCAGCCTAAAAAAAAAAGATAAGTGTATATGTAATGGATTTCACCTTTATTTTTTACCGAATCCATGTGGATTGCCTACGTATCCCATGATAAGGGAATCAGGTCAAAGCGTAGTTCAGGATATTACGAGGCTTGCTTTTCTAACTAATATATCTGAAAGCTATCTTACTCATACTAGGATACATCATGGATCATACGATCATCAAAATACTAGACGTAATATTTCTTAAGCTGGTCAAGGTTGGTAAAATGGAGGAATTCGTCGCCGTTAAGATCGACCAGTTTCACTGCCCCTGCTGAGGTGATGTGTTTGACCAGAAATGGGCCTGACCAGTTAGGCTTAAATTTCCCACGAGGATCATGTATTGGAGCCCGATTCTCTTTCAAGACCAAATCTCCTTCTCGAATGCCCCTATCTCGCACTCTTTTATTGAAAGCTCGCGCGATACGTCGTTGATAAAGTTGGATGTTGTTTAGGGCCTCCAGCCTTCGTTCGTCTGCTAGGGCCAGCTCGTCGTACCGAACATTGAACCATTGATTTTCGGATACCTCGCTTTCATTCATAACCCGGAGTGATTGAATTTCGATTTCCACAGGAAGGACAGGTTCCATTCCATATACTAGAGAATACGGAGTAGTCCCTGTTGGAGTTCGAATAGAAATTCTATACCCCCAAAGGGCATATGGTAATTTGTCAGGCCATTCCCGGTTTTTTTCTGTCATTTTTGCAATTATCGTTCGAATGGTTTTGTTGGCGGCTTCAACTGCTCCATTGGTCTGAGGACGATAAGGGGAAGACTGATGATGTCTAACCTTATATTTCTCAAGAGTTTCTTTTAAGTGCCCTTCAAAGTGAGAGCCGTTGTCAGAAATGATTTCAAAAGGCACTCCGTAGCGACATATGATGTTGTTGATCACAAATTTGGAGACTTGCTTTGCCCCTAGCTTTGCATATGACGCTGCTTCAATCCATTTCGAGAAATAGTCAACAGCAACTAAAATGTATTGGTGTCCGTTCGAGGCTTTTGGGTGAATTTGTCCGATGATATCTATACCCCAACTAGAAAACGGCCATGGAGAAGTGAGATTATGTAAGGAGGTAGGTGGCATGTGATTGAGATTTGCGAAAAATTGACATTTCTTGCAAGTCCTCACAAAATGGACACAGTCGCTTTCTAAAGTGGTCCAATAATAACCTGCTCGCAAGATTTTTCGAGCTAGCATCCTGCCATTCATGTGCGGACCGCATTCACCACCATGGATTTCTCCCATGATCTTTTGTATTTTTTTTTGTCAACACACAATTGTAGAGTTCCATCAAAACCCTTGCGGTACAATCTATCTTTTAGTATTACAAAGTGAGCTGCCAATCGCCGGATAGCCAATTGGTCTTTTTTATGACTCTCTTTAGGATATCGACCGGTGATTAGAAAATTTTTAATATCAGCATACCAAGCATCTTTATCATCTTGCAAAGTCAATGCAGCAACCATATGTTCAAGGTTGACTACCGGTGAATCACTTTCCTCAATAGTCACAGCTCGAATTTTTACGTTGTTTTCCCATGTTAAATTTACCGCTAAGTTTGCTAATGCATCCGTGAAACTGTTTTGCTCCCGGGGAAGATGCTTGAAGTCAATATCTTCAAAGTACGGAATGAACTGTTGGAGATACTCGGTATACATTTGTAATCTCTCATCTCGGACTCTCCATACTCCAATTGTTTGAGAGATAATGAGGTTAGAATCTCCATATACTGTGAGGTATTTCGCCCCTGCCGCTAAGGCTGCCTTAACGCCATAAATGCAAGCTTCGTACTCTGCCGTGTTATTAGTCGTTGGAAAACTCAATTTCACAGCAAAAGGGATATGAATTCCATAAGGATCAATGAGCAAAACACCCGCGCCATTGCCCCTTCTATTAGATGCTCCGTCAAAGTACATTTTCCACCTAGATATCCCAATGTTGAGTAAATGTTCATCTGGAAACTCGTCATCAAATTCATCTCCTGATATTGGTCCATCAGCCAATGCTTCAGATATCGCCCTTCCTTTAACGGATTTCTGGTTTACACATTGAATATCAAATTCTGAAAGCATTGCATGCCATCTCGCGAACCTCTCAGTGAGAATTGGTTTCTCAAAAATGTACTTGATAGGATCTAGTCTTGAGATAAGGAAAGTTGTATGAGCCTGTAGATAATGTCGTAGCTTCTTAGTGGCATATATGAGGGCGATGCAAGCTTTTTCTAAAGGATTGTATCTGGTTTCATATTCCAAAAACTTTTTGCTGAGGTAGTAGATGGCAATTTCTCTTTTGGTGCCTTCTTGGTATTGAGCCAATAACGCTCCCATGGCAGTTTCTGTGACTGTGAGATATAAAATCAAAGGCTCTCCCGGCTTGGGTGACATTAATACTGGAGGATTAGAGAGATATTCCTTCATTGAGTCAAATGAGGCTTGGCATTCTTCATTCCATTTTTTTGGAACATTTTTCCTCAACAGCTTGAAAATCGGTTCGCATCGAGTGCTCAGTTGCGATATGAACCTGCTAATGTATTGAATTCTTCCTAGGAATCCCCGAATTTCTTTTTCCGTTCTTGGTGGAGGAAGTTCTTGAATGGCTTTCACTTTATCGGAATCGACTTTGATCCCATCTTTGCTGACAATAAAGCCCAACAGTTTTCCAGAAGTAACTCCGAATACGCATTTTTGAGGATTCAATCTCAAATTATATTTTCTAATCCTGTCAAAAAATGACTTTAATGCACTTATGTGCTCCCCTCGATCGTGGCTTTTGACAATCATATCATCCACGTATACTTCAACCGTATCATGAATAAGGTCATGTAGAATTGTTGTTGCAGCTCGTTGATAAGTGGCCCCTGCGTTTTTTAAACCGAACGGCATTGCTTGGTAACAAAATGTTCCCCATGGGGTGATGAATGACGTCTTGGGCATATCGTCTTCTGCCATGAGTATTTGATTATAGCCCGAGAATCCGTCCATAAATGAGAACATGACGTGCCCCGCGGTACTATCCACCAGTACGTCAATGTGAGGCAAAGGGAAGTAATCTTTTGGTGATGCAGCGTTTAGATCCCTGAAGTCGATACATACTATGACCCTTCCGTCTTTTTTGGGAACTACCACTATGTTAGCCAACCATTCAGGGTGTTTGATTGGTTTCATAAAATTGGCGTCGAGTTGTTTCTGGATTTCTTCTTTGACTTTTAGACTAACTTCTGGTTTCATCCTTCGGAGCTTTTGTTGCTTCGGCTTGCTGTTGGGATAAAGAGGAATGCGATGTTCGGCAATGTTACGGTCAACACCTGGCATATCTGCATATGACCATGCAAATACATCTACGTACTCCCTAAGCAATGCAATGAATGCAGTTTGTTCCTCAGGGGAAAGTGAGGATCCTATTTTTACTTCTTTTACACTACTATCAGTGCCAATATTTACAACTATTGACTCTTCTATGGGCATCATGCATGACTTAGGCTCATCGAAAGATTCATTATCAGATAATTCATTATGATCAAAATTAACTTCTTGCATGCAAATATATTTAGGTTTATTAACACACTCAAGGTCTTCATTTTCAGAATAATAAGACTGGGTATGAAGGGATGATTGGCTAGACGATGAACTATCGGTTTCGTAACCTTCCGAGGCGGAGGAGTGGGTAAGGTGTGGATTTGAAAGATGCTTGGGGATTGGATCACCTAAAACGGGTGGAATGTAAGCTTCTTTGTTCTTGAGGTGGACATTGCCTTCACGCTCAATCCTTGTATTAACCGGTAGAGTAAGCGCCATTGGATCAAAATTTCCTTCATTTCCAAAGTTCGTAAATAATTGCCTCAAAACTCCTTGCTTCAAATATTCGATCCAATCAATGTTCTCTTTAGGCTTAGGTTCCTTGTATAACCATTTTTTGATTAATTCCTCATCTCTAGCTTCAGCAAAGAAGATTTCTAGTCCTGGAAGTCTCTGCTTCTTAACTGGGTCATACCATGGTTCAGGAAATTCGTAGTAGGGCTCGGTATCGTGTTGTAATACAAATTGCCCATTCAATGTGAGGGATGGTTTCTTAATGACGTGGAGGTCCTTGCTTGGATCATACCCCAAACCATAGCGATTTTGCTTCTCCATAATGGGGATTGGATGTTTCATGCCTTTGCCGTCACGACCTAAACCTTCGCCTGGGATATATCCCATCTTCATCATCAATTGAAGGCCTTTGGTGAGGGGTTGAAAGGTATTTGTTTTTGGGTCTTGGCTTGAAATATTTGGGTGTAGAGGGTGGTATGTCATTTAGCGGGGGATTGAGGCTTCAATTCAAGGTGATATGCACTTCAAGGTTTTCACCTAAACACAGAATACCCAAGGTCAAAATCATGAGAGAAAGAAGATAGGAAAAAGAAAAATAGAGATAATAATAAAAGAATGTGAATGCAGGAAGCGAAAGTACACGATTTATTGATTTGAAAATTTGACTTTTTTTTAAAATAACGTCATACTTTTGAAAAGAAAAAAAAAAAACTTCTACGGAACCAGAAAGATTGTTGGAATTTGACTCTGTTAGATTAGATAGGTGATTGTTAGAGGATCACAGTTGTTTCTTTTATTTGTTGGATAGTAACACGTCGTTTTGCTGTTTTTTGGCGTTCATCTCCATTCCACTTATGGTATCCGAATGATTACTTCTTACTCCTAACATCAATAATAAGGAAAATAAAATAAAATAAAAGAGTAGGGCTTGTATCCCTTTTACATATTTCTTCCGTATTGAACGTGTGTTTCGTGATAGGATTATGCACTCATGTTGTTTGTGCTAACATGCCCTTGTGAGTCAAGTAGAGTTCTCCCGTATCTTAAGAGCTTTGGTAGGGGCTCTTTTCCTGTTGAAAGAAAAAATTGTTAGTTGTTTAGGGTCGCACCCGAAGGTTGCCTACGTATCTCCACGTGTGTAGTCATTTTGAATAAAGTCTTATGAGTATTTGTGCATGTGATAAGCAGAGAATCAGACCCGTCGTAGTTCTGTACTAAATAAAAGTATTGTTTTGGTTTATTTAAGCAGCTGAACTCATAATTTGAGTTGCCTACATACCCCCAATGACATAGGTAGGAAGTGTCAAAGGAAGAAAAAAAGAAATATGAAGGGTGTTTGAAATGAGGGATTTTAGGGGATCAAGCTGCACGTAGTTCTCAAATGGGGGATAACGATTTTTGTGTTTTTTGGTTTTTTTTGTCTTTTTTTTTCTTGACTTTCTTTTGTTTTTTGGTTTTTTTTGTTTTTTTTTTGTTTCATTACAACGCCTTAGCTTCTTTCAGACAGGAAACGCATGACAATATTCCTTCCTTGCTTTCCCTGGTGTCTTAGACCTTAGATGAACCTTTGTCGGCCTTCTCTTTATGTCCATCAAATTCAAGAGCGTATAACTATCTCGCCCATGTCTTGCAGACCTGAGCAAATGCCTTCTTAGTGTCTTTGTCAATTCTATTCAGGAAGATATGTGGTTCCATAATCGATTGGATGGAGGTCACAATAGTCGCGGGCGTTTCCTCATTGTTACTATTCACGGCTAAGTTCTCGTCATCCATCCAAATGGGCTTACACTGGTTGATCGATCTGCAATATCGGGGTGGAGGATCCCTTGATTCTGCCAAAGTTAGTCGTCCCATCTTTTCACTGATTGGTTCACGTGTCACAAGCTCAATGGGATCGTCTTCATTTGAACAAATTGACAAAACATTTATGGATACTGATTCTTTATGACTCAGGTGTGATATTTTAGTAATCCGGTTAATGCGTAGACGAAGAGCGTGGCATTTGTCAGTTTCATGCCCATGGAGTTGATGATAGTGGCAATATTTATGGAGATAAGGTCCAATGGAGTCAGCTCTTGGGCGACGACGAAGTGGTTTGATAATTCCCTTGTCAAGGAGTCCTCGAAAAATTTCCGACGGAGACGACCAACGTCGTGATGAAAGAGGTTGGAAGTGGGTTTCTCTTCGTCTAGGTCTTGTAAGTTGAGAGTTAATCTCCCTCTGTCTGGGTCTTGCATGGACAGAATCAATAATTCCACGATCAATGAGGTCTTGAATTTCACACCGGAGATCATAAAATAAGTCAGTTATGTGACCATATTGATTGCAATAATCACAATATTTCTCCATATTCGTTTCAAGTGGAGGCAAGGCATGTACATATCCTTTTATTCGGAGAACTCCTTGTTTGCGTAACCGGCTACACACCACACTTAAAGGTTCATCAATTTGAGCAAACACTCTTTTTCTTGACGACTCGGTATACGGGTTCACCTTTGGTCTTTCGTCAAGTAGCTTGTAACTGTCAATGTCAAAGCCGTGTTTTTCCATATGACTGAGATCACCATATCTTATCGTGACCATGCGACGATAATAGTAATCATTAAGGTTCCTTAAGATTATCAGCATGAACTCTCTATCGGTAATGGAGTGTCGGAGCTTAGATCTTTTCTGGGAACATCTAGAGCAGAAATGAGAAAACGTCTCATTATTTGTCTGTCTCGTTGCAATCAACGCGTGTTTCTTGGTATCTGTCTGCCTGAACTCGCGAGACCAATCAACGAAAGCTTGTGCCACCTTTTCCCATTCTTGTCTAATAAGTGGGTTCAGAGTGCAGTACCATGACAACGCTGGTCCTTTTAAACTACGATCAAACAACTTAGGGAGATGTTCTTCCGGAATGCCCAAGGGAATTAAAACATTGGCAAACTTGTATAAATGTATTACTGGATCATCAGTTCCATCTGTTTTTTCCAATACCGGAAGTTCTTGATACCGGGCATCATACCTGTACTCTGGGAAGGAGACTAATGCTTTTGTGCGGATTTTAAAACAGGAACTCGTAACATTGAGATCTAGATCATAGTCGTCATCTTTTGATCCGTCATGACAGCCTTCAATGCTATCTTCGTGAGAATTGCTACTATTCCAAGATTCACCTGGTTGTTCTGGTTGCTCGTGGTTTATTCCAACATCTGGAGTTCTTAATTCATCTTCATCCGTTTCATTATGTGTTGGTCCTTCCTCATCTTCTCCTAGGTCTTCATCTGGGTCTTCTGATTCGTTGTGCATATTCTCATCGCCAGAGATATCTATCCTCCCATGATCAGAGTCGGTGCGAATGCAATATATATTGAATCCATCCAAACGAGTCTCTTCTTCCTCATCTAGTTGGAGCACGGATTTTTCGCATCTGCCAAATCGCCCTGGATAGTGACTACTCCATGATCTGTAAGTAATTTCACCTTTTGATGTAACGTTGAAGCCACCGCCTTATTGTCATGTAACCAAGGTCGTCCTAACAGCAGATTGAAACATGCTTGAATGTCAATAACCGTGAAGTTCACTTCCCTGACCACAGGACCACACTCAATGAATAAATCTATGCAACCCAACACTTCTCGTTTTGCATTGTCGTACGCACGGACTATCTGGCTTGACAGTGATAAATCGGTTTTAGAGTGCCCGAGTTTAGCTAGAAGTCGATAAGGGCACACATTGATAGCAGACCCATTGTCGACCAATACTTTCTGTATATTCCATCCATTACATCTTACCGTGATATGCAAAGGGTTGTTATGATTAGGATTCTCGGGCAGATCATCATCTGTGAACATAAGAGTGCGGTCCACACCATGGATGAGTCCTACAATTTGGTCTGGGGTAATGGAAGGATTGATCGAAGCTTCCTCTAGGTGTTTAATCACGGCGGTTCTGTGGGGTCCTGAATGCCAGAGTAAATTCCATATAGAAATATTTGCGTTGACCTCTTTCATGCGCTTGATAGCATCATCCACTACACCGTCTTCCTCGGTCATTAACTCTTTTCCCTTATCCTTCTTCCGTAAAGCTTCTAACGGGTTGTCATCTTCTAGATAAGAAGGTTTGAAGTGACGTCCTGCTCGGGTCAAATGACTTACTTCTACTACCTCATCATCGCGGAGATCATCAAGGCATATAGGACGCCCGTAGTCATTCGTTGTGGTGGGATGGACCACGTTATTATTTTCAACAATAGTCATAGCAAAAGTGGAATCTTCATCTGAAGGAAATAATGCCCTTGGTCCAAGTATGCATTCTATGTTAAGTCTAATAAATGCGGTTCAGTATTAATTAACAAGTTAATAATTCAGTGAGATCAAGTGAGCTGAATGCCTAGCTAGAGGCCGCTTCAGTTCAAGTGGAATTAATGATATTAATCCACAGCTTACTCTTTACTGAACCCGTAGGGTCACACAAATAGTACGTAAACGGATCAAGTATTTAATGGCATTAAATACTCCATCTATGGATATTCGGAATCGACGGATCTTGGTTTCAGTGGGAGCTGAGATCGTCACAGGCAAGAAATGAATACTTCGGAAACGATGATATTGCCGGAAACGGAAATATGGATCGTATCGGAAATATAAATATTATCCAAGTCGTAGATGTTGCCGGAAACGGAAACATGGTACGTATCAGAAAATATTATCGGAAATGGAAATATTGCCAGAATCAGAAATATTGCCGGAAACGGAAATATTGTCAGAATCGGAAATATTATTGGAATCGGAAAATAATTCCGGAAACGGAAATATTAAATATTTGTTCGAAACGGAAATTGATTCCGGAATCGGAAATATTAAATATTGTTCGTATCGGAAATGAATTCCGGAATCGGGAATTTAATCGGAAGCGTATCGTACGAATTAGCATCGGACGAGGCCCGCTAGACGAAGGCCCAGCACGAAGCCAGGCCGTCGCCCAGCGAGCCAACGCGCACCATCGCACGCCAAGCCTCGACCAGGCCCAGCGCAAGGCCAGGCCCAGCCAAGGCCTTGGGCGCGCGCGCGAGAGCACAGCAGTGGGCCGAGCGTTGTGCGCCTAGCGTGGGCCGCAAGGCTTGCGCGGGTGTACGGTGCTCGTGCAATGCTTGTGCGGGAATCCTGAAGCAATCGGGATTCGAAGTGTGATTAAATCCTAAAACTATTAGATAATGATTATTTAATTAGAGTCCTAGTAGGGTTATAATTAAATAAATTAGTATCCTAATAGGATTCCAAAACCCTTTCCATAACTCTATAAATAGGTGCCTAGGGTCACATATTTTCATAGATTATTCAAGTATTCAAAGTGAGTTTTTGAGAGAAAATTCAGACACATTCCTTGACTAAAAGTGCCGAAAATCTTTAGTACCTTAAGGGCGATTCTAGTTGGTCAATCTTAAGGCGGATCCGGACGTGCTGTGGACTATCTACGGAGGGACGACACTTGGAGTCCTAAAGACTTGTTCTTGTTCGGTTCGGGCGCAGCTAGGGAAGGCACGCAACAAAGAGTATGCATCTAAATTATGCTATATGATTATGTGTAAATAATATAATGGTTGTTTCCGCATGATTTATGAATTGTCATATGTATCATAACCTAACAGTGGTATCACGATCCTCTTATTATTTTCATAATCTAAATTGCATGAACATGGTTAAATATTACAAATTTGCAAGAATTAAAAGGGGTGATTAATTTTCGTAATTGTTAATTAATTGCAAATTGCGTTTATTTAAAATACATACGCAGTTTTTCGGCAGTTTCTTCGTTACTCATCCAAATCGAGTGATTTTTGTGTCAATTCCGCATGTAAAAGGCATTCTAAAATTTTGACAAAAATAGTATTTTTCGAAGGAACGATGGGGCGATGTCGTAGAACAATCCTCTTTATTGCAAGCTTACTGCCCTTACTACTTGTTGGCGATCATGACTGTGTCTAGTGGTGAAAGAAGGTCTTTAAGCGAACGACTATGTCTAGTGGTGAAAGAAAGTCTTTAAGTGAGTTAGTTCGCTTTAGGGAGGGTTAAGTCGAGTACTTTAGAGGTCATGGACGCTTGCGCTAGCCCCCATTCAATTGAGGCACGAACCCAGAATTCTCAAATTCGAAGCCTAACTATGACTTTTCGAAGGTTTTAGTTTTTCGAATGCAAAATTTCGTAAATTTAAGATGTTAAATTAAATATTTGCGATTCTTGTTGATAAATCTTGAATTTTTGATTGACCTACTGTATATGTTTAACAAGTTTGAATGCCTAGCCTTGTTAATTATGCAATCTAATTTGTAATTATGATTAATTTGTTGAAAATTAGAATAATTTAGAATTAATTTGATTTTCATAATTAATTATAATTTAATTAGAAACCTATGATTAAAAACCACCATAAAAATTGTAAATTTATGATAAATTTTAAATTTTTTTGACCTAGGCTTGAATCCATGATAATCGGAAATCAATTGAATAATAAATTTTCGATTTTTCGCCCTAAAATTGTGAAATTAATATTAATTTATTAATTTGTCATTAATTTTAAATATAAATTTTAAATTTTTATGCGATTCGTTCATATAACTTGCACGCACAAAGCAATGGACGCTTCGTGTTACCCTTAAGGGGTGTTGTATAGTGCGGGCATGCGACGACGAGCAAGGGAGCTCGTCGCCCGTGCGGCACGAATGCAATGAGCAGGGGCATGGTGCACGAGCACAAGGCAGCAGCCCTGCCTTGTGTCGTGGGCCACGAGCTATGGATGAATGGGCATGGGCGAAGGCAAGCCATGGCAGTCGCGTGTGGGCAGCAAGCGAGCTGCGCCACAACACGCACTGCCTCGTGCAAGCGCGCGCAGCGAGCGCAAGCTCGCGTGCCACGAGCGCTGCGCCCAGCGTCGATCGCGCGCAGCGAGGAATTGCTCGCGCACAGCGAGCGATGGCTTGCGTGCATTAAGCGCTGGAGCGCGCGCAGCAAGCGCTGGCGAGCGCGCACAGCGAGCGATGGCTCACGTGCATCGAGCGCTGGCGCGCGCGCAACGAGTACCACTTGTGCGATGGCTTGCGATGGGAAGATGCAGGAGCTATGCGACGAGCGCATGGGCTGCGCGCACATGGCCAGCGATGGCTGTGTGCGTGTGGCCCATGGGCGTGCATTGCGTAGGGTGTTTGCGTTGCGATTAGATCGTTTTGAATGTTTAATTTGAAATTTTCAGTTTACGTAATTTTAATTAATTTTAAAATTAATAATTTAAATTATTTTCTTGGATTTTAATTTTGAATATTGTAATTATAATAAATTTTATTTATTCTAATTATTTTACTAAAATTAAAATCATGAATTAATTTAAATACGACTGAAATTAAATTAAACTTTTTGGATTCAATTATAAATTTATATGAGCTTTAAATTTTAATTAAATTTGTATGTTTCCGGTTAGACTAGAAATACATTTTTATGTTTAAAATTAGTAAAGCATATGAATTTATTGGTTTAAGTGGGACCCCTTTTAGTCATAAACTCTTGATTAGGTCTACAAATCCTTAAGGTTAAAACAACTTGATTAGAATTAATAAGGACTGAATAATTGGTAGATTATTGGTGCCCTTGATTAATTGCTGCAAATGTTTACGTGATGCATAATGTGTTTTACTAACCAGCTATGTGGGCCATTCATGATAATGAATGGGTGAATGGTATATATTGTATATGTACTGTTTTGCAGGTTATGAAGTGACTAGTATGGCCCAAATAGGATAGAAAATATGGTCTGCGCACCATTAACTTGAATGTAATTGGTCTAAAGTACCAAAGTTATTTTTCAATTCAAATATGGTCTGCGTACCATCAAATAGTTGTAATTAGTTTTAATTATAGCTTATCCTATTTGAAGAAAATGGTGCCTCCCACGGAGATTTTCAAGACGGACTTTGAAGTCAAAGCTTCAAGATGAAGTCGGGCCATACTAGATCACATTTATCTTATGCATGCTTTAAGTTATTTATTGCTTTAAATATGTCTTAATTATGCATAAGATTGTGGCTTGATTATGTTGCATGATTAAAGATTTTAGTTCACTTAAAATCTAACCAACATAGTAAGAGCCTTAAGTTCCAAACTTAAAATTTGAGTTAAAAGGTGCCATGCCAAAATATACACTTGCTTGGATATCCTTTACATCAATCTAGTAATAGTTTTCGCTCAGCGAGGTGTTACTTATTGGTCCTAAAGGGGCAAGGTACACAAATAATTGTGAGTACATGTTAGTTTTGGTGAAACTCAACGATATAAGTAAGGAGTCCTTTTATATCGTGGCAAAATCGATAGGTTTACCTAATATGTTCTTAGACGTACCTATCAACCAAGAATAGTTTCTAGACTATTAGCAAAAGGCTTTTGCTTACCTAAGATGTTTTAGGATTAAGTCGACAAACTGTGCTTAGTTCTTCAATGATTTTAGGATCTTGGAATCATTTTATTTACACCTGCCGGAACACATAACTTGAATAAAATGCTTAATAAACATTGAATTATGCATGTATGCTAGAATTTAAGTTTATTAAGAGAAACTGTGAATGGTTATTTATTTGTTTATTCTTTTCAATTGTAGTTTTTAATATGGCAAACAACAATTCATTCAACATTCGATCAATTCTCGAAAAGGAGAAGTTGAACGGGAAAAACTTCCTTGACTGGCAAAGGAACTTGCAAATAGTTCTTATGCAGGAAGAAAAGGAGTATGTCCTAGATGAGGCGATGCCCGAAGCCGCAGGCGACGGGGTCACTCAGGCAGCCCTCAATCGTTGGATTGATGCCAACAAGGATGTGAAATGTCTAATGCTCGCCACCATGAGTGCGGATCTGCAGAAAACGTTCATCAACTCAGATGCTTTCACAATCATCAGTGAGTTGAAGAACATGTTCCAAGATCTGGCTCGAGTCGAAAGATTCGAGACTCATAGGCAAATTCTTGAGACCAAGCTTAAGAAAGGCGAGCCCGTAAGTCCACATGTTCTCAAAATGATTGGACTCATTGAGAATATGAGTCGGCTGGATCAGCAATTTTCTCAGGAAATGGCTATAGACACCATCCTCCATTCTCTTCATAGCGGGTATGATCAGTTCAAACTGAACTACAGTATGAATAGTCTGGACAAAACGCTCACTGAGCTTCACGGTATGCTGAAGACCGCTGAAAAGACGCTCAAAAGTGATAAGCAGGATGTGCTTATGGTGCGTGGGGGCAAGTTCAAGAAATCTGGAAAGAAGAGGAATGCTAAGAAAGGTGGCGACAAGGCCAGCCCAACTAAGCAAACTGGCGCCAAATCTGTAAAGAGGAAGGTCAGTCAACCCACTTCTGAATCGGAATGCTTCTACTGCAAGAAGAAGGGGCATTGGAAGAGAGATTGCTTGAAGCTAAAGGAAGATCAGAAGAACGGAACAGTCGTTCCATCTTTAGGTATTTTCGTTATAGACTGTATACTTGCTAATTCAACTTCTTGGGTATTAGATACAGGTTGTGGCTCACACTTATGTTCCAATCCACAGGGACTAAGAAGAAGTAGAAAGTTAAGCAAGGGTGAAGTCGACCTACGAGTGGGAAATGGAGCACGGATTGCTGCATTAGCTGTAGGAACTTACTTTTTGTCGTTGCCCTCCGGGCTAGTTTTGGAACTGGAAGAATGTTTCCATGTTCCAAGTCTTACTAAAAACATCATTTCAGTTTCTTGCTTAGATGCTAAGGGATTTTCCTTTTTAATAAAAGACAATAGTTGTTCGTTTTATTTTAAAGAGATGTTTTATGGATCTGCTAGATTAGTCAATGGACTTTATTTATTAGATCACGACAAACAAGTATATAACATAAATACCAAAAAGGCCAAAAAGGATGATTCAGATCTCACCTATCTGTGGCATTGTCGATTAGGCCATATAAACTTGGCAAAATGACAAAGCAACCTTTCTCTAAAGTTGGAGAAAGAGCAAATGAACTATTGGGTTTAATCCATACAGATGTATGTGGACCAATGAGTACAAATGCTAGAGGTGATTTCAGCTACTTTATCACTTTCACTGATGACTTCAGTAGGTATGGTTATGTCTACCTAATGAAGCATAAGTCTGAATCCTTTGACAAATTCAAGGAATTTCAGAGTGAAGTAGAGAATCAATTAGGCAAGAAGATTAAGGCACTGCGGTCTGATAGAGGCGGTGAATATCTGAGCTATGAATTTGATGACCATCTGAAAGAATGTGGAATTCTATCAGAATTGACTCCTCCAGGAACACCACAATGGAACGGTGTGTCGGAACGGAGGAACAGAACCTTGCTAGACATGGTCAGGTCAATGATGGGTCAGGCCGAACTTCCATTAGAATTTTGGGGACATGCACTAAATACAGCTGCACTCACTATAAATAGAGCTCCGTCTAAAGCTGTCGAAAAGACTCCATACGAATTATGGTTTGGAAAGCCTCCAAATGTGTCTTTTCTTAAGATTTGGGGATGTGAAGTATACGTCAAACGATTAATTTCAGACAAACTTCATCCAAAATCTGACAAATGTATCCTTGTGGGCTATCCAAAGGAAACAAAGGGGTATTACTTCTACAATACATCTGAGAACAAGGTGTTTGTTGCTCGAGATGGTGTCTTTTTGGAGAAAGATCACATTTCCAAAATGACAAGTGGGAGAAAAGTAGACCTCGAAGAAATTCGAGTCGAACAACAAACTCTAGAGAATGCTCAAGATGACATTCAGGATGAAACTCAGAGATCTTTAGAAGAATCTGGTGAGAATCATGGTCAATCTAGAAATGTTACCCCGCGTAGATCGCAAAGATATAGATCTCAACCGGAAAGGTACTTAGGTATTTTGACGAACGAGAGCTATGACGTTCTATTACTTGAAAGTGATGAACCTGCGACTTACAAACTAACTATGACGAGCCCTAGCTCCAAGCAATGGCAAGAAGCCATGCAATCTGAATTAGACTCCATGTCTGAAAACCAAGTATGGGATTTGTCGATTTGCTAGATGGCTACCAAGCCATTGGAAGCAAATGGGTTTTCAAACTGAAAAAGGACAAGGATGGGAAACCTGAAGTTTTCAAAGCTAGAATGGTTGCAAAAGGTTACAGGCAAGTCCACGGTGTGGATTACGATGAAACCTTTTCACCAGTTGCAATGCTAAAGTCTATTTGGATAATGTTAGCAATCGCTGCATATTACGATTACGAAATATGGCAGATGGATGTCAAAACTGCTTTCTTAAACGGCGTTTTAACAGAAACTGTGTTTATGACACAGCCTGAAGGTTTTGAGGATCCAAAGAATGCTAAAAAGGTACGCAAGCTAAAGAAGTCAATCTACGGATTGAAGCAGGCATCCAGGAGCTGGAATATACGTTTTGATGAAGCAGTCAGTGACTTTGGTTTCATCAAGAACGCAGACGAATCTTGTGTATACAAGAAGGTCAGTGGGAGCAAAATTGCTTTCCTAGTATTATATGTCGACGACATATTACTTATCGGAAATGACATTCTTATGTTGAACTCTGTCAAGATTTGGCTTGGGAAATGTTTTTCGATGAAAGATCTAGGAGAAGCACAGTACATATTGGGCATCAAGATTTACAGAGATAGATCTAAAAAGATGATTGGACTTAGTCAAAGCACTTATATCAATAAGGTGCTTGATAGGTTCAAGATGGCGGACTCCAAGCGAGGCTACCTACCCATGTCTCATGGAATGACTCTAAGCAAGACTCAGTGCCCAAAAACACTTGATGAGCGTAGACGAATGAATGGGATTCCATATGCATCATTGATTGGTTCAATAATGTATGCTATGATATGTACACGCCCGGATGTTGCGTACGCACTCAGTGCTACGAGCAGATACCAGTCAGACCCAGGAGAGGCGCATTGGATTGCTGCCAAGAACATTCTGAAGTACCTGAAAAGGCACAAAGATGACTTCCTGGTCTATGGTGGAGATGATGAATTAATTGTTAAAGGCTATACGGACGCAAGTTTCCAAACCGACAAAGATGATTTCAGATCACAGTCTGGGTTTGTCTTCTGCCTCAACGGAGGAGCAATAAGCTGGAAAAGTGCTAAGCAAAGCACCATTGCGGATTCTACAACTGAAGCGGAGTACATTGCTGCACATGAAGCAGCAAAGGAAGCTATATGGCTAAGGAAGTTCATAGGTGAACATGGTGTAGTCCCCTCCATTAAAGGACCAATAGCCCTATATTGTGACAATAACGGAGCTATTGCACAGGCAAAGGAGCCTAGACACCACCAGAGAGTCAAGCATGTACTTCGTAGATTTCACCTTCTACGAGAGTTCGTTGGAAGAAAAGAAGTCGAGATAAGCAAAATTGGAACTGATGACAACATATCAGATCCATTGACTAAACCTCTGCCGCAAGGGAAGCACAACTCGCACACTGCAGCTATGGGAATCAAGCATATTCGAGAATGGCTTTGATGTCTCTGTTTAATGTTTTAAAGTTTTAGAGTTTAAATCTTTGTAAAACATTATTGGTTAATCATTCACAATAAATGAAAAGAATTCATTTTTCCATTTAATTTGTGGTTTATTAAATGATGAGTCCCTTCAATTTGACGATATATTCAAGATAGACTGTCAGGACCAGTCCTGTGACTAAGAAATGTCTATCAAGTGAACTTGAATGTCAAAGGTTGAAAATGGTCCCTAGTCGGAGTTTTCTATAAAATTGGACGCATAGAAAACGTTAGACGACTAGAATGCAAGATGACTAGTAGTTCTGTTTCTTGAACTATGTGGATATGGCAATGTCATAATCATTTGCATAGATACTTACTTTGGGAAGACTAGTATCGGACAAGACCTATGAAACTTTACTGTAAGAGATGAAAATCTGTCATAAGTAAATTTCATTAAAATTATTAGACACTAAATCCTCAATACCTGAGTGATTTGAGATTACTTGTTTGAGAACTGGTTGCTTTGACGTTGACCAACCGTCGCACCGTAAAAGGAGGCTATAAAGGCAACGCTCAGGTAATCACCTATCAAACGAAGTCTAATCTCAAGATCGCAAGATTGGGATTGTCCTCCCATAAATCGGGATGAGATGCTTAAAAGTTGTACAAGGCCACTCGGAGAGCTAGAAACTGTGAAATGCATGGCCGTGCTCGGATGAATCATAGGCTATGATTATCTGTTTATTTGATCAGTTGAACTCTGAAACCGAGAAACACCTCTGGACATAATAAGGATGACAACTCTTACCTTATGTTCAAGAGCAAGCATCGAGCGACAAAGGAATTAGGAAATGCACACTTGTCCCTAAGGACAAGTGGGAGACTGAAGGAAATAATGCCCTTGGTCCAAGTATGCATTCTATGTTAAGTCTAATAAATGCGGTTCAGTATTAATTAACAAGTTAATAATTCAGTGAGATCAAGTGAGCTGAATGCCTAGCTAGAGGCCGCTTCAGTTCAAGTGGAATTAATGATATTAATCCACAGCTTACTCTTGACTGAACCCGTAGGGTCACACAAATAGTACGTAAACGGATCAAGTATATAATGGCATTAAATACTCCATCTATGGATATTCGGAATCGACGGATCTTGGTTTCAGTGGGAGCTGAGATCGTCACAGGCAAGAAATGAATACTCCGGAAACGATGATATTTCCGGAAACGGAAATATGGATCGTATCGGAAATATAAATATTATCCAAGTCGTAGATGTTGCCGGAAACGGAAACATGCTACGTAACGGAAAATATTATCGGAAATGGAAATATTGCCAGAATCGGAAATATTGCCGGAAACGGAAATATTGTCAGAATCGGAAATATTATCGGAATCGGAAAATAATTCCGGAAACGGAAATATTAAATATTTGTTCGAAACGGAAATTGATTCCGGAATCGGAAATATTAAATATTGTTCGTATCGGAAATGAATTCCGGAATCGGGAATTTAATCGGAAGCGTATCGTACGAATTAGCATCGGACGAGGCCCGCTAGACGAAGGCCCAGCACGAAGCCAGGCCGTCGCCCAGCGAGCCAACGCGCACCATCGCACGCCAAGCCTCGACCAGGCCCAGCGCAAGGCCAGGCCCAACCAAGGCCTTAGGCGCGCGCGCGAGAGCACAGCAGTGGGCCGAGCGTTGTGCGCCTAGCGTGGGCCGCAAGGCTTGCGCGGGTGTACGGTGCTCGTGCAATGCTTGTGCGGGAATCCTGAAGCAATCGGGATTCGAAGTGTGATTAAATCCTAAAACTATTAGATAATGATTATTTAATTAGAGTCCTAGTAGGGTTATAATTAAATAAATTAGTATCCTAATAGGATTCCAAAACCCTTTCCATAACTCTATAAATAGGTGTCTAGGGTCACATATTTTCATAGATTATTCAAGTATTCAAAGTGAGTTTTTGAGAGAAAATTCAGACACATTCCTTGACTAAAAGTGCCGAAAATCTTTAGTACCTTAAGGGCGATTCTAGTTGGTCAATCTTAAGGCGGATCCGGACGTGTTGTGGACTATCTACGGAGGGACGACACTTGGAGTCCTAAAGACTTGTTCTTGTTCGGTTCGGGCGCAGCTAGGGAAGGCACGCAACAAAGAGTATGCATCTAAATTATGCTATATGATTATGTGTAAATAATATGTATTCCTGGCTTAATGGTTGTTTCCGCATGATTTATGAATTGTCATATGTATCATAACCTAACATCATCTTCATCTTCATCACAGTCTAGAATGAAAAATGCTCCATCATACCCCAGCGTTCCACACATGTCACTAAAGGGATCTTTGCTGAGGGTGAAGCTGAGATCTTTGCAAGGTGTTATTTTAATCTTTTCCTTGGTCGAGAAATCATACATTATACATTTATAATTTTCTGACAAAAGTGTCTCATACACACAGGGACCATCTCTAGTGATCAGCGTGGTTGGGTCGAATTCGTCGATAGTGGTGGAAATCATGTTTATGGAAACAGATGACTTGTGATTCGGGAGGGGATTATCTGTGATGTTTGGTTGTGAATTTTTGGCTTTATTGGATGAGGTTCCAACAGAAAGCTTTCCCTCATCTATCAAGTCCTGTACACGATGCTTGAAAGCTGCACAACTTTCAATGTCATGTCCCTGCCCCTGGTAATATTCACAGTGCTTGTTTGGGTTATAGCTGGGGGGTGGATTCCTTAGTGGTCCCCTCGGGTTCAAGGGTTGGACTAGGTTGGCCTTTTTAAGCTTTGAGAAGGCTTGGGCGTAACTCATGTTCAAAGGGGTGAAGTTCCGTTGAGGTCGAAGTTGAAACGCAGATGTTGTACCGATGTTATGGATCATATTCGTTGGTTTTGAAGGAGATGCATCGTTGTTAACAACCTTCTTATTTCCTCCGTATCTTGGGTTGTACGAAGTATTACTGTTAAACTCTTCTCTTTTAATATCTCCCTTTTTTATGGCATCTTCAATCAAAGATCCGGTTGAAATCAAGGCCTTGAACGATGGAAAATATTGATAAGCCATTTGTTTCTGGTATACCGGGAGGAGGTTCTTGACAATCATTTGCAACTGCTCCTCTTCATTCGGCCTATTTATCATTTTTGCCGCTTTATTTCTCCACCTTGTGATGAAAGATGAGAATGTTTCATTTGCATTTTGAGCTGTGGTCTCCAAATCCCTTCTTGTGACATCAATCTCCTCATTGTACTTATACTGGTTCGAAAATTCTCTCACAATATCAGCCCAGGTTGATTTCTTCGAGTTTTCTAAGTTCAGAAACCAATGCGAGGCAGCCCCATCCAAATATTGCTGAAATAATTGAGCCATCAATGGCTCTTCCACTCCCCATGGACTCATAACACCAACATAAAGTTTCAAGAAATTTGTGGGACTTCCTGTTCCATCGAACCGCGCGAGGACAGGCATTTTGAACCCAATGGGAAGGCGCG
Organism: Spinacia oleracea; assembly: GCF_020520425.1. Lineage (NCBI taxonomy): Eukaryota > Viridiplantae > Streptophyta > Magnoliopsida > Caryophyllales > Amaranthaceae > Spinacia > Spinacia oleracea. The sequence goes on along the minus strand of NC_079492.1, from coordinate 20,160,948 downwards.
CCTTGGGAAAAAGAGTCAACCCATGGATATCCATCCACGGCTCAGCTTGGGTCATGCCTTTCAATACTTCTTTCAACTTAGAAATCTCCTCTTCGAGTTTGGTCGGGAGTTCATTGTCATGATTACCTTGCTCAAGATGAAATGGTGATGCGACCTCTGAGTCAGGAGCTGGTGGGTGAGCTTGCACGTTCTGTCTTATGAAATTAACCACAGTCTGCTCAACGGTGTTTTGGCGATCTATTATGGACTGCATCATCCCTTTAAGTTCAGATAAAGGATCCGGATGGAGGCTTGAATTCTGTTGATCATTGTCGGGGGTCTGAGCCATATTGCTACAACTAGGGGATGAGAATATTGCCGATGTAGGGCAAGGAGAAAATTCTGCAGATAGAGATCTCTTGCTATGTAATGAGGTGCGACGAATGAGCCTAGATCCAGCACGGGTCCCGGTGCAACTTCTGACAAAAAAAAAAAAAAAAACAAAAATAGCCATTGTAAGTACTCACTTGAATATGATGTTTAAACTGGAAAGTAAAAATAGATAAAAATAAAATAAAATAAAAAATAATCATCGAATATACATAATGATATTGATTTTATTTTTATTCTTAAGGAGATGAACGCCGATTTTTGAACAGATTTCGAGAGACTTGGAACTTTGTGTCTTATTGAAGTGACTTATAAAAAAACTTTTATTGCATCCTTAAGATTTTACGGGTATTTAGGCTTCTTTGGGAAGTTTGAAGGATTGTGTATGTCGCAAGTTTCAGATTCTTTATGACCCTATGCGTCTCGAGTTTTGTGACACGCCATAGGTGGAACCCTCATGGTTGTTGGTCTATAAAAACTTAGACTCGATTTGAATTTTCTTCAAGCTACGAATAACCAAATTCCTTTCTTCTAAAGCTATTCTCCCTTAAAGAATCATATGGATCTTAATATTCCATTTGAAGCTTCTTCATCCTCCAATGTGCGAGAGTTGATCCAGTTCTTCTCTGAGAATCCTACTTCTTCCCTTCAGGAAATACGAGATAGAGGGCGTGAGGCGATTCTTGCTTCCATGTCCTTAGAGGACCGACTTGTCGTTGACTCCTCTACAGGGTTTTCAAACCAAATTCTTCCTACTACTACTTCTCCTACTCCCTTGGTAAGGCCTGTTTTAGTGGGTAACTTTTCTCAGTTCTTCCGCATATGCGACCCTTCGAATTCCCTATTTTTGTTTGTGGCTGATTCTATGGTATTCGCCATGTCTCTTTGTCTATACTTTCCTCTAAGTTTGTCTTACTTTATTTTGGCCGCTATAAACCAACAAGAGTTTCCTTTTTCGAATGATCGCACAGAAAGTTCTAGCTCATCAACCAATTTGTCCTTTAATCTTCCAAACCGTAGTACACTAAGGTTGTTAATGTGGGATGTCAGGGATCAGTCAACATCTCGTCTCCTTGGTCATCTCTTCATGTTATCCAAAATATACCAACCTACTTGCTTCGTATTACTTCTTTCTGACTCGAAGATCGGTGAAGAAGTGGCTAGGGGCTTGGGTATTAAGACCTTTGGTATCCTCCCTGGGTCTGGTTCATTTCCATCCATATTATTTTTTTGGAACGACACTTGTTTCTTTTCTGTGACACAATTGGCTGTAGAGTCAATCACTTTATCGGTCTATGTTTCACCACAGGCTATCCCCACAAGAATTCTGGTACATGAGAGGCAGGGTCCGCGCCAAAGCACAGCTAATCGTCCATGGTTGAGTCTATTTGAATTTTCATCACTACATCGTTTACAAATGGCGATGGGTGGTCCTTCTAGTTACCAAAGTTCTAAAGAAGACTTCCTTCGGAAGATTCCTCCTTCTAGGCTTTCCTCATTTTCCATTCCTGAGACTTTATGGTCAATAAGTCAAAAGGGTCTCTTGATATTAGTAGATGGGTTTACTAAAGCCTTGTCTTCCGGCCCTTGGCAACGTTCTAAGCCACATACTCTCTCATTTGTTGTCATGTCTGATGGGTCACATAAGAGTAGGGGTGAGTTTATAGTGCGGGACCCAAGACAGAACTGGGAGGCCGGTTTTGCTTCTAAGGTTCAAGGGCAAAGCCTCTCCTCTTTTGTATTATCTATTTTGCAAAGAGGCTTGCAGAAAGCTAGAATGCTGCAAGTGAAACAGTTGGAAGTATTGGTGGACGTCGAACTCCATACTCTAGCCTTGGCTAAGCTAGACATCTCCACAACTACTCCCGAGCGCGAATTATGCGGTATAACGCAATTAATGCGATTCCCTGGGTGGGAAGTCAGTATCCGCCATCTTCCACAGGAAACGCTCAAAGGGGCTATGCTTATCGTAGACTTTTGCCAAAGGTTTCCATGGGGTCATTCAGAGGAGTTTGAAGTTCCACCAACTCCTGAGATATTACTCGCCCAGTTTTGAAAATTGTACATTTTAAACTTGTGGTGATCGTACTTCGGAAGTAAATAAATAAAAGGAGTTTGTGTATGTTGGTTGAAAGAGTATTTCACTTATCATGATTGGTTTGTTCAAGCACAAATTAGAGCTTTTGCATGATTTTGGCGTAATTTAGGGGTTAAATTCGAAAATTCAGGATTTTCAACAAAATTGAAAACTATTTTTGCGAAATGGAGAGAGAATGAAGAAAAATAAGTTATTTGAAAGATAAGTTATTTATTATTTTGCAAGACCAAATTCTCAAAGATAACTATCACTTTTTACTTTTCCATTTCCCGCCTTACAAAAGTATTGAATGATAAAGTAAGGGAAGAGAATAAAGAGATGGGGCCTGTGTCCCTGCTAAAATAGTGATGACACCGCTCTAGATGCTTGATTACCTGCGTACCTTGAAACATCAAAGAAAAATTGTTAAATATAGGGGTCGTGCCTGAAGGCTGCCTACGTATCCCTGGTTGCATAGGTGCTTGATGGTGTAAGAGTGTTTACAGGGAATCAGACCCAACGTATTTCCAAAAATAACAAGAAAGAAAGAAAATTAATATTTATTTTGCGACTGAACTCAAAGTGAGCTGCCTACGTACCCCTTCACAAAAGTGGTGTGAAATGATGCAAACATACATGATGATGAAAATTTTTTTTTTGGTTTTTTTTTTTTTAGTTAAAAAAGGAAAGAGGGGATCAAGTCGCACGTAGTTCTAAAATTTCTATCTTTTTTTTTTTTTAACATGGGAAAAATAAAGAACGCAATGCATAGGCTACAGGTGAGTGGTGATGAGGTATCTTGAATCGGTAGAGACGTGTAATCCTTAATCGTAACGCCAAGTAACGACTTCTCCGGTCTCCAGGCGTTGTTCCCAATCTTCTTTGCGCTTGGCAACATACAAGGGGTTGTCTTCTCGATCTAGGATCCATGATGCCCAGGCCTTGCATACCAATTGACACGAAGCTAAAGTCACGTGATCAATCTTGCGTAGGAAAATATGAGGCTCCATAATTGACACGATGGAGGCCACCTCATTAGCCGATGTCATTATTCCTTCACATTGTACCGCATGTTCCTGATTGTAAAGCCACCCAAGTCGTTCACGCAGCCTTCGTGCCTTGATTTTATCTGGCATCCAAGTTGGATGGTCGCGTTCTGACTCCGAAATGGGCCAGTACATGCGGGTCAGCTTCATTACCGGCGTTGGCCTTATTGTGATCTCATTGTTAGGAAAGTAACCTTCCTCGCTTTCGACGAGATTCATCTCCCCAAACTGACTTGTACTGGCATATTGGGTCGTTCCATCTCTTACATCTCCTGGAATCACGTATCCCCCTAATGGGAAACATAGCATTCCTCTAACTTTCTGGTGCAATGTTGACACAACCATCTGATTCTCATGTAACCACGGTCGTCCCAACAAGAGATTGTATGAAGTCTCGCAGTCTATCACATGGAAATTCACCTCATACACGACTGGTCCGTACTTCAAACTCAATAATATGGTTCCCGTTATCTCCCTTGGAGTATTATCAAAACCAAAAGATAAGCCCGAGTAATGAGTTATTTGGTTTGCCTCATAACCTAGTTCGTAAAGGAAGTATCGTGAAGTTATGTTGATCGCCGATGCATTATCAACCAGAATATTATCTATGTAGCCGCTGCTATGTAACAAGGTTATGTACAATGCATGATTATGATATGGATGTGGAGGCAAATCATCGTTTGCGAAGTCTAGTCTATTATTCCGATGCGGGTCGTCCCGGGAAATTTTACGGAGATCAATCCATGAGACCGAAGATCCCAATGGTGCTTTGACATAAGAAGGGTATGTGTCAGCCAAGTAAGCCAGTTGATCAAGAGTTACGGGTATCATGGTCTTTTCTTCTATCCCCATGTTCTCATATGACAGTAAAAGGTCCAGATTCACAACTTCCTGTTCTATTGAAGGAACCTCCTGAGTGATGGTGGAGACTTCGAAGACCTTAGCCTTATTTGAAACCTTAGATTGGCTACCGTCTTCTGGGAACAAAGGAGGACACGGTGACCATAATGAACCCTCTGACTGGGTGGCGAGAATGGCATGGATTTTGTACATCCACGGTTGGCCGAGCTTTATGTCATAGAGTGAGGGGATATTGAGGACTATGAATTCTGTGGTAAATGATATACCCTTATAGTCAACAGTAGTGCTCAGTTTACCCCATGCTTTTCCACTTGTATACTCATCGCCGAGATCTTCAAAGGTCACTGGTTCAAGTTCTTCTCGTTCACATCCCCACTTAACGAAGGTCTTATAGGGGCATACATTGATAGGACATCCTCCCTCCACCAAAACACCATGGTACCTCTTGTCGTCGAAGATCATTGTATGCTCTAAGGTGTCTTCTAGGAAGTCCCTTTCAATCAAATCTTTCATGACCAGTTGCCAATCGAGTTTGAACATTTTCATCAGGTCCCTAGCTGGGGTCGTGATGTCAATCGTAGTCCTCTTGAGGTGGTCGATGAAGGCTTCGTGATGCATTTGAGACTTTGATATTAAGTCACATAATGATGCCTTATTATCGTTGTTTCCTGTTCTAGGTGGAGCATGTTCGGAGGTTGAACCTTCTCCAGAACCAATCATGTTGCAAGACATTAGTGATACTTTTGGAACAGCTATATCCCCATGGATGGTCATTATTCCCCTTGGTGTTGGGATTTTCACTTTCTGATGAAGGGTAGATGCAATAGCTCGTGTGTCATGAAGCCACGGCCTCCCAAGTAGAAAGGGAAATTGCGTAGGAGCTTCGATCACCTGAAATTCTACATCACATTCCCAACTCTTGTGCCCCAATTTCAAAGTAATGGTCCCAATTGACTTTCTTGGGATGTTATCGTACGCAGTTAAAATTTTACCGGAATGTCTTAAAGGTGTGTTTCTGTGTCCCACTGCATTCAAAATTCCTTTTGAACAAACATTGAAAGCTGACCCACTATCAATCCAGATACCCGAGATTAAGTAACAAGCGTATCCTAAGGTGATGCATAAAGGTTGATTGTGATTAATGACCTCCGGCAAATCTGTATCGTTGAACGATATGGTAGGGGGAATCCAAGCCTTTGGAACTGGAATTTTTCCGTCGTCAATAAGTTGTTGTATAGCATGTCTTGTATCCGAACAGGATTTTATATCGTGTCCATAGTCATGGCAGTAACTGCAATACTTCGCCATGTCTGCCGCGGGAGAAGGCATGGAATAATTGATTTGTTTTGGCTCAAGGAATCCTTGCAACTTCAGCCGGTGGTATATAACAGCTAAAGGTTCACTCTTTTCGGAATAAATCTGACTTATTGACCTCCAGCGGCCCCTCTTACTTCCAGCTTCATATCTTGGCTTTGCGGAACTCATATTGTTTTAAGGACTTGATTAAGTATAAGTGAAGTACCTGTCATTTCAAACAAGGATGATATTAGTATTGATATCGAGAATTCAATAAAATGGAGTAAAATGGCGGGAAATAGAAAAGTATCTTGGTGATATTATAAGTCTATTTTGAGAAAAGGGTTTCTCTTCCAAAAATCATCATAAAAAGTTGACCAGCAGTAAAGTGAAGTATAAGTTTCCGAAAAACGGGTTTCAAAAGCAGGAGAGCCATTCTGTAGAAAAAATTTCTTTAGAAAGATCCGATTTGGTTTTGGAGCATTAGAATCATTCGCATTTTATGGGATTTTAAGAGATTTTTAAGTTAATGAAGTCGACTGAATTTTGGCATTGATTTTTGACTTGGTTCATGAGAAACTTTGAATAGTGATTAAGAATTAATCACGACATTGTGAGAAATTCTTTGTTCGCTTTTGTTTTGAAGTGAAATTTCTTTATGAAAAGTTAAAATGATTTTGACAATAAAACGCGATTAATTAGACTAGGAAATTTCTTTTTGTTTTGAAAATATTACAAGCCAAAATTTTAAAGAGAGAAAAAAGAAAAGGTTAAAAGGAAAAGTCATCGCGAATATATAAAGAAAAGAAATAAAAGCACGTGAATTAAATTAGTTAGGACAGACAATTAACAACATAAATAAAAAGCAAGCATGCGTTGGTCCATGTGTCCTAACACGTTAACTACAAGGGTTTGTTCAATTAAGGAAATAATTGTTCGAGTGGCCCCATACGGGGTTGGACGGTCCTGCATAGCCGGTTGTAAATAACGCGCGGATACAGGTTTACATCCTTAAATTCATTATAATTATCTAAACTCCCTGCACCCCGCAAATTAGCAGGTCAGGGCCTAGGTTATGATAGTACCAGTGCGTGTGTGCGGACCGAATTCCACATAAGCAAACCCAAACACACGTAATTTCACATAAACATGATTCATACAAAAAGTTTAAACATTTCACGTGAATGATCATAACCAATTGGGATAGTTGTTTGTTTCCTAAGAGGGTAAAACATATTTTTGGGTCTATACCTCAAAGTTTATTTTTTAAAATAAAAATAAAAATCCCCAGCGGAGTCGCCAGCCTGTGGGACCCGATTCTCGACTGTCCTAGATTACGGTCAGAATCCCACATAAGCCTACGATTAGGCCTGTAATGTTTAAAAATTCGGAGTCGCCACCCTATTTTATCCGATAGGGACCGGATTTTTGAAATCATCATTTTCAAGGGAAAATAATTATTTAATAAAGAATAAATTTCCGAAAAACAATGATGGCTCCATACAATAAAAGGCTTTTTTCTTATGAAATCTGGTCTTTTGAAACCAAAGATTAAGGTCCGGGGTATAAGTTAGGAAGATCGAACGTCTGGAACTCGTCTCTCCCTCTGTTCTAAAACAGGCTCCTACTAATATGGTGTCCCTATTTTTCTACAATAATTGGTTATGATCATTCACAATGTTATTGATTTAATGCATAATGTCACATAATTTGCAAGTAGTCAAACACACTCGGATGCAATATGATATAATATATGATGAGATAAATCTGGTGATGTATGGTGGGTTTGAGCATTAAAGTTGCCCTACGTACCGTTCATTGTGGGATTTGAATCCACTCCCGGATCAAAACCCTACGTAGTTCTGACAAGTGTCCCTTCCTATGTGGTCAATTCCAATAGGTGAAGGGAAAAAGAGTGTTGAATAACTCAAGACAAGGTTGGTAATAGGTCTTTAACTGACTTTCTTTTGTGAATCAGATCGCTCCATCAAGGTTGTGGAAATCACCCCGATTAGTGACACCATAAAGTCTTTTGTGAAAGACAATTCAACAATAAAATGCGTCCCGATTGACGACTTTTGGATTGACTTGTTTCTGAAAAGAAAGTTGTTTTAGACTTGGTGATTTGCTCATTTTGGGTTGAACTTCACTCTATTGAGGATGGATAGTAATGTGTACTATTTGAATGGGTTTTGAGGTAATGTGTTTGGGTTTATAAAATTGACCAGATAAGTTGGGACACTTGATATGGCCTAAAATTGAATAATAGTTTCATAATAGAAACCATGTCATACTAGATTGAGAGTGATTCATTATAGGTAACAAGACTTGATGATGATAGGTTTTATAGGTGGGTGAATCACTCCACAATCCTATATGACTAAATTTCCAATTTGACCCGTTTATTCAATTCAAGGTCATAAACCATAAGTCACTAGGTTTATCTCATGTAAATGCGAAATGATATATGGATCAGGCATGCAAAGTGATTTAACCAATTTAATATAAAAAACACTCGAATAATTTATTATTAAGAAGTGTGCATAAGATAATTCCTTTATTGTTTTATTAATTTGATGGTGGAACTTGAGTTTACAATTGCCATAAGTACAATAAATGTTACAATAATCATAATTCCTATCTAATGAGCAGCTTCAAGTCTTGATCCCTTCGCCTTGAACCATATTGCCTTGATTAGTCTTCATATTTCTTCGCTTTGGATGTTTGGAAAGTAGGGATCTAAGTAAACAAAACCTATATTTTGATTTACTTAGAATTTTCCACTTTACTTAACTCAACCTAAATTGATTTTAGGTAAGTATAACGAAGTGGTAAAGGGTTTAGAGTATTTAAAAATACATAATCTGTTATTTAAGAAAAATAGAATTTTATTTTGGGGAAATCGAATTTTATAAGAGAAAACCAATTTTCCTTTAAAAAAAAACTGTTGAGAAAATTACATCTCGTTGAACTTTAAATTTGGTACCATGACCTCCCGAACTCGGATTTGAGCGTTTAATACTTTTTTGGAAAGATATAAGATTTTTATTTAACGTGTTAAAAATGGATTCAAAATAAAAAGTAAATAATTTATAAATAATTTTTCTTTAAAGCTGCTCTTTTTTGAGACCTTGCAGTCAAATTAAAGTATATATTAATTGTTGGAAAACAAAATCACGTTTTTATTTTAAAATGGACTTTAGAAACATTTTAGAGTCATGTGTATAAAAATCTCAGATTTTAAAGTTTATTTAATATTTTTAATAAAATAAAACTTATTTATTTGAAACTGTAATTTTCAAGAAACTGTCTTCCTAGATTTCTGTTTTTGAAAATATTCTATAAAATTGAATAAAAATCGTGTGGAGGTGAGAGAGGTCAATTTAGAAAGCTTAGTATTTTGTCTTTCTATGATATTCTTTGAGATTTTCGAAAATAATAATTTAACCTGGTCGAATTTTACCAAGTAAGAAATCGGAACCTGAAAAAGACAGTTTTTCTAGTCTGAAGTTTAGGATTTATTGTGATTTTTCTAAAACTTATTTTTGAAAAATTCCAAATGTCGTGGTCTTATAAATACTTCAAGTTTCTGTAAAAAAATTATTTTGTGAATTTTGAAAAGTGACGATATTTTATATAATTATCACCCAAATTGACAAAAAAATGGAAAATGAAGAAATTGGCTAGTACTATAGTTCCACCATCTTTCTCTTGAATTTTCTTATGCACCTTCTCACTTTAACTTCATTTTGAGAATTTTTTTTTTTTTTGGTGATCAACATACATAAATAAAAACACACTTCACGTACACTCACTCTCGAATCTCGCCCGTGGTCGGTCAAATTCTAGTTGGTTTCCAAATTAGGTAACCGGCACGTATAGTGCCCTAACAGGTTATAGAGCACACATAAGAATAGAGTTAGTAATGTATGAAGAAATAATTGGAATTCACAAAAATAAAAGGAACAATAATATTACCTTTGGCTCTGACTAGCAATGTTTGAAAGATTAATCCAAATGATCAATTGAAATTAAAAAAAAGTGACTGCAAAGTGAATTGTCCAAGAAAATGAAATAACTTCTTTTTTTGATTTTCTGAATATTGATATTAATTAAACTAAAAACTTTTTCTTTTTTTTTGATTTTTCTGATTTCACTTTAACTAAAACTATTTTTTGACTTGAATGAACTATATTTTTCCTTTTTTACTGATTTTTTTAGAGAAAGTGAGTGAATGAGAGCTTTTTTTTTTTAGAGAGAGAGTAGAATGATGTGGGGTTGGGCCTCCCTTGAGTGAGAAAATATGATGGTATTTATAGGGGTGGAAAGGGACTAAGTTGCAAATAAACAATAGTTGAAGGTTGTACGAAATAAAAATAGATTAGTAGGAGGATTTTGTAAATAAATAAGCAAATTTGAGTAATCATGACTTGATTGACCTATAACTGCTTTTGTTTTATTTGCCAAACTGATAAGTTATATTGTCCTTGAGCTCAAACGGGCTAAACAAGGTACGCGTCTTAGAGAAAAAATGAAGACCATTAGCGTCATCGGCTAAAGAATGTATTTTTACGACATAATAGATAAAAAATAAGATAATTATTTTGGAAAGAGGTTTGTTCGTTAAAAAAAAAAACGCCGGGTGTTAGAAATGTAGGCCCATTATTACGAAAAGGGCGTCATATGAAAATTGGTCATACGTTATTTTCTTTACCCGAGGGTTCGTTTTAATACTGCATATTAACAAGGTTGTCGTCACATTGTTAGAACAATGACGTATTATACTATATCTTAATAGTAATAGTACTTTTGGGAGATAGTACTTCTCGGGAAGCATTATTTTAGAAGCATTCCTTTCATGGTGTATTTTCCGATATGGATACCACTCTTTTTTTTAAAAGCGCCTAATACATCCCATATTAGTAGTAGGGAGACTAGTGGTTGTAAAATATCAGTTTCAAGATCAGAAGAGAGAACATAATAAACAAAAGTACGTTTATCATTTATGTCTAATACATGAACCTTCTTTTCTAAACAGATCGAAAGACGTTATCTCAAAACTTACACCCTGGTAAGTATCATTTGTAAGTATCATTTATTGATACTGTACAAGGGAATCATATCAGTTATTTGCAGTAAGGAATCACTCAACCGATTTACGGATGCAAGTTCATCAAAAAAAGTGACTTGAAAATTGTCTCTGCAGCTTTTCAATTTAATTGCTCGTGAAAGAGCATGTGATGTACTTCACATACCACCTAACCACACCTGATATATCATTTGATGTATCATGATTTTACAAATCAATGGTTTATCAAACAAATTTGTTTTGTCCTTATTAGTTTAGGAGAAGGGGAATGTACACAGGTGTAGATTTTTTCATTTTGGTCTTAATGTAGTTTGTGTTTTAGGTAGGTAGTTAGATTAAGTTTGTTTTAATTTTTTGTCTTTTTACTTTTGTTTTCCTTTTTTTTTATATTTGGGGGGGTACGTGGGTTTCTTAGGGAAATAGGTTAGGATTTTTGCTTTGCTTTTTTTTCTTTTTCTTTTGCTATTTGTTTTATTAGTTAGTTTATTGGTTTATCTTAATTTGGTTAGTTTAGATAGTTAATAAATTAGGTAGTTAATAAATTAGTAACTAATTTTATATTAGTTAATAGTTTACTTTTTTGTTAAGTCATTTTTGCATTGTTTTGTTGTAATTAGTCGGTCTCGTATGTTGGTATTGTTACGTTAGTAGTAAGTAATGTTAAATTTTTTTAGTTTGTTAATGCGAAACTTTTAACCCGATCATGGTACGTTATTATTCCGGGTCCTATGAATTGGATTTTTTTGTCTTTTCGGGTACAAACTCATAGTAACATATAAATTTGTACGACCCTAGACATTTACACAAAACACTTAAGTAGTGATGTTGGATAAGGGATAGACACGGAAATTTTTGCGTGTCGCTACACATAACAAACTTGAATTAAGTTACTGTTAGTGTGTTGACGTATTATACGGTAGAATCAAAGTATATTATACAATACGGAATACGGAGTACTCCTTTATAAAAGGAGATTACCCCTATCCAATTCACCACTCACCCCTTATTTCTTATCTACACCTTATCCAAAAATATCAAAATCCTCCATTTTCACGGCACCATGGCTCCCAACAACCAAGATCAACCACCTCCTTCTCCTTTCGACGAGCATTTTCGGATGCTAACTTTGTATTTGAACTTGATCATGGCGTTATTTGTGCTACTAGTGGCGCTCGTGGTTTTCATAATTATGAACAAGTGAGGCTTGGAGGTTTCCGGCACGAAATGCGCACGATTCGAGTTGTACTTCGATTTATTTGCTATTTTGGTAGATTAGGAGTACAATGTAAGGATTTTGGGCATTTAAATAAAATCGTCTTTGTTTTATTGTTAATATTTTTGAATTTTTAATTACTACCGTTGTTATTCCTTAAATCGTCTTACCATTACCGCCGAGGTAATGAACAAAGAAACTCGAGCAAAAATTATGTTAAAAAAAAGAAATATATTTTCCTTGACAAGGATCATAACAAAAATTATGGATCAAAATTTGGTGTCTACAAGTTGGAGGCTAATTCGGTTTTGGAAAAGCTAGAACTCGAGGTTAGCCATTCACGCGTGCAAAGACGCCCACACAATGCACAAGTAGCACGTTGTCACACTAATCATGGATATGAATGCGACATTTAAAGTTCTCAACCTAAGGTCGGTCTAAGTTTTGTATGATTCAAGTGGTCGGCTTGGGGTGTCAAAAGGTACTTGACTAAGAGGCGGATCCAGCGAAAACTTGCACATCCGCCTAAGGGACGTGTGTGTCGGCAGACGACCTCCATACTTGACATCGGGAATGTCAAGTACATGCCATGATTCGGTGGGCGCGGAAATGGTCACACACTTTGGTCGGGAACAGTATGGAGAGTCACCATTTCGTTACCCCCGGCGCCAGCCCGAATGTAGAACACATGCGTTTGGGCAAGGTAGAAATTCATTTTGCACAAATATGGTGTTCGAAATATGCATGAAATGCCTAGAAATTGAAAATTGAAATCGTACTTGAATGTTGTATTTGAAAAGCTGGTTTTTCGGCATTCGTTCTCGAGGTATATAGAACCAATAAACTTGACTTAGCTCCCACTAAACTCCTCATCTAGAAGATGATCCATATTTTCATGAAGCTATGATTCCTCAATAGACATTTAGACAAATATGGTCCGATTCCCACTTGAATGCTTTAATCTACGAATAGATTTCTTAAGCTTGCTCTTTTATCTAGCATCCAAAACTTTTACATTGTGTGATGTACACAATTCCTTTTTACAAGTCCAATTGAGTAAGGTGTTTCGTTTTCCAATTGCCATATTGCCATATGCAATGATTGCTAGATTTATCCAAAATAGTTCAAGCATTCCGACTTGGTGAAAAAGATTTCAACATTATCAACGCCGTGAAGTTGTTTACAATCTTTAACCACCAATCTAGCTTCTCTTTTGTATGTGTATACAATATCATCTCTGTATGTTTTGAAAACATGTTTGCAACTAATGGGAGTAAACCCTTTATGCAAATCAACGTTGTATGTTTAGAAAACATGTTTGCAACTAATGGAGTGAACCCTTTATGCAAATCAACCAAATCATAGATTTGATTCTTCAAGATGAAGGTACTTTGGATGAAATGGCCTCAAACCATTTTGTATGGCCTCGAACCATACTTATGTTTCTGATGGCCTCAAACCATACTTGGGAATTTTTTAATTCGTCGTAGCTAACCTGTAAGTTGTATGTTCTTGAAGCACTTTCCAAAGTCTTCATAGTTTTCATTCCTCAAGATATCTATGTATCTATCTTGGTTGAATTCTATTCTTTACACGATTTACCTAGGTATTGAACATCAATCGTTAGTGTCTATAAAGACATTACTCAAGTCCTTTGAGTATTAGGATTCTTTTGAAACACTTCTAAAGTCTTCCTGAAGCTCTTCCAAAGGCTTCTAAGTATGGAGCTTTTCCAAAGACTCCTAAGTATCCTACATTTGCTTGTTGCTTGACTCGAAGTCCATTCGAGGTCATTTTTCTCCCACTTGCCTTTTTCGAAATATGATGGTTTCCTAATAGACATTATCTAGAGCAACAACCATATGTTCTCAGATTTGTGGTAGAATCAATACCTTTGGTTTCTATGAGTCGCTCATAAGGAAACATATATCTATACTTGAGTTTGTTTGATGTAAACACTAACTCCCACTAGGTTTGACAACCCTAGATATATATGTACTGAAAATATGTACTGAACCGAATTTCAATCCTTATGACATCTTTTCCTTAGCTTTTGACAACTTTGTTTAGTGTGATAGTCACTTGAGAGTATCATTTAGAAACTATATAGGAAAATAGTCGTGATTATCATTTATCGAAATAGATTCTGATTTCTCCATTTGGACATACCATATTCTTATGGAGCTTCGATTGATATAATGCCATATAAAAAATCTAGATAATCTTTCTTGGCTCATGCAAACATCACCTTGACCCAGCCTAGGTGTTCCAAAATTCTTGCCAAGTTGATTTTATACCCTTTTGTGAATTGCATTCACTAGTAGAAAAAACCCCTGTTGCAGCCCCCTTGTTGCAGCGTACATGTATAAATACGCTTCAACAACCAGTCGGTCAACGCGGGTCAAACCCTTTAAAGGGTTATCGCAGCGTACATTTTAATTGTTCGCAGCAAATGTGTTTGTTGAAGCGTACAAAATAAAAGCCCGCAGCAACAACCCGACTTTATCGCAGCGTACATGCTATTGCCCCCTGCAACAAGTCCGCGTTTCAAAATTTTTTGCTGCAATAACGTACGTCAATAGATTTTCCCTTTAACAATAATTTGAAACCGCGCTCAACGTACGTACCTTCTCTCCAATCTTTTTCCCTTAAACAAATATCCAAGTAAGCCGTCGAACTCAGCCGTCGAACTCAGCCCTGCGTCGCCGTCGAACTCAAGCGTTGCTCAGCCCTGCGTCGCTGTCTTCGCCGGTGTGTCTGTGTTCTCGCCTCATCTCCCCCATCCCGTTCTGTTCTCGCGCGGCCTACTCAGTCACTGAAAGGTCTATATTCTTGGTCGGCCGGGGGTTCAGCGTCCCCCCGTCGCGTCGTGATTCCGGTGGTTGCTCGGCGTCGTGGTTCCGGTGGTTTCGCTATGGTTTGTTCAATTTTTATTTTCGTTTTTATTTTCGTTTTCAGATTAGGGTTCAATTTTCGTTTTTGATTTTCGTTTTGATTATTGTTTTTTATTTTCGTTTTTGATTTTCGTTTTGATTTTCATTTTCAATTTTCGTTTTTGATTTTCGTTTGTTCAACTTTTATTTTTATTTTGATTTTTTTGGCTGTTTTTCAATTATTTCTTTAATTTGCAGTTATTTGTGAAGATGGGTAGATACGCATATGGTTGAAGAGAGGGGCGATGATCGTACTGCCAGCATAATCTATCATCGTGCTTGTTTGAATTTCAACAATTGCATAAGGTATTGATATATCTAATTATCTTCATAAAATTTCTCTTTTCCTCTTTTGAAAGTTGAAATCAATAGTACAGTAAGTGCATATCATTTTTACGATAAATAAAATTTGGATAAGTACAGTAAGTGTAATAATAAAACGTGTACATTAGTATTCTATGCTTAAGTATCCATTCCGTTTTACTTATTAGGATTGTTTTTGGACTTCTAATATCACTTCAGTGAAGCATTGATAAACTTAAATGATGTAATCAAAGATTTGCGGAACTTCTTAATGATTTTGTGACTTCTTAATATATGTGTTTATGTGTGGAACCTTTTGTTGTTGTTATTAGTAATGAGTCGTCGTTGGATGTATGGTGACCATACTACGGTAGAATACTTGAGTGGGGTCGCAGAGTTCATTAGATGTGCTTTAGCACACCAACGGAGTACAAAAGCCGAAAAAATCTATTGTCCCTGCCGTGATTGTAACAATATCAAGCGGTTAGGTGACATTGATGAAATTGAGGATCATTTATTTCGCCGTGGGTTTAAGCATGATTACCATGTTTGGTTTTGGCATGGTGAAACAATACCTGATCGTCCAAGTTCTAGTGTCCATGAATTTGATGTTCAGAGTAATGAGAGTGATGATGATATTTATGAGAATAATGAGACGGATGATGATGAGGAAGAAGATGATGAAATAAATGAGATGATGGATGGGCTGAAAGATCACTTGGACGAACGACCTCAGATGTTCGAACAAGTATCAAAGGCTGCTGAAACTCCTTTGTATCCCGGTTGTACAAAATTCATCAAGTTGGAATGTGTGTCAATACTTTACAACCTCAAATGTAAAGGTGGTTGGAGAGATGAACACTTTGACACCTTATTGGAGTGGGTAGGTGAATTTTTGTCGGAAGGGAATGATATCCCCACCTCTACCTATTATGCCAGGAAATTGATGTGTCCCTTAGGCTTAGAGGTCGACAAGATAGATGCTTGCCTAAATGATTGTATGATTTACAGAAAAGAGCATGAACATTTGGATGAGTGTCCAACATGCGGCGCATCTCGTTACAAACGCAAAGGGGCAAATTCAGCTAAGAGGGGCCCGCCTGCTAAGTCTTTGTGGTATCTTCCAATCATACCTAGGTTTGAGCGTATGTTTTCATTGAAGAAACAAGCACAAAACTTAAGGTGGCATGCGGAAGTGAGGAAGAAAGATGGACTCCTTCGACATCCTGCAGATTCTGTTCAATGGAGAAATATTGATAAGAAATATCCTGAATTTGGTAAGGAGGTTAGAAATCTAAGGCTTGATTTATATGCAGATGGTGTGAATCCATATGGAACTCTAAGCAGTCAACATAGCACATGGCTGGTTCTTCTAGCAATTTATAATCTTCCTCCATGGCTGTGTATGAAGCGGAAGCATATCATGTTATCACTCCTCATCTCGGGGCCTAAGTAACCTGGAAATGACATAGATGTGTACCTGGCTCCACTCATAGATGATTTGAAATTATTGTGGAATGAAGGTGTTTCAATGTTCGATGCACACACCAATTCAAGCTTTACATTGCGAGCTATGGTTTTTTGTACCATAAATGATTATCCGGCATATGGAAACTTGTCTGGATACAAAACCAAAGGAGAACAAGCATGCCCTATATGTGAAGAGGACATGTAGCCCACATGGTTGCATAATTTCAAGAAAAATGTTTACCCATATTTCAGGAAGCACCTCAGTCGATATCACCCTTATCGTAAGAAGAAGAAAGAATTCAATGGGTTCACCGAGGAAAGAGTAGCTCGTACGCCTTTGACAGGATCACAGGTTTATGAACGAATAAAAAATGTTGAAATCAAATACGGCAAGTGCTACAAGTCCAAGTCTAAAAAGGGTGTTTTATGGAAGAAAGTATCTCCATTATGGGATCTTCCCTACTTGAGAGATTTGTCAGTTAGGCATTGTCTCGATGTAATGCACATTGAGAAAAATGTGTGCGATGCTATCATTGGGACTTTGCTAAACATGCCTGGAAAGACTAAGGACAATGAGAATGTGCGGAAAGATATGAAAAAGAGGAATATTCGACCAGATTTGTGGCCTGTTGAAAAATCTGGTGCGGGTGGTACTAAGACTTATCTGCCTCCAGCGTGTTACACAATGTCAAGAAAGGAGAAGAAGCAGTTTTGTGAGTGCTTACATGGAATTAAGGTTCCCTCGGGATATTCGTCGAATGTAAAGCGCCTAGTATCTCTCTCGGACCTTAGGTTGGTTGGTATGAAGTCTCATGATTGCCATGTAATGATTAATGTGTTTTTGCCAATTGCACTTCGTGGGATATTGCCGAAACACGTGAGACATGTTATAACAAAACTTTGTGTGTTTTTCAATTCTATATGTGCTAAAGTGATTGATCCGGAGAAATTAGATTCTTTGCACAATGATATTGTTGAAACTTTGTGTCGATTTGAAATGTACTTTCCACCATCTTTCTTTGATATTATGGTGCACTTAATTGTCCATTTAGTTCGAGAAATCAAGTTATGTGGTCCGGTGTTCTTAAGATGGATGTATCCTTTTGAGAGATTTTTTGGGCATTTAAAGGACAAAACAAAGAATCTGGCAAGGCCGGAGGGTAGTATCATTCGGGGAGTCCTTGAGGAAGAGATATCTCAATATGTAGCTGAATTCTTATCAACGCTTGAGCAAATAGGTCTTCCAAAATCTCGTCATGCAGGGAGGCTTGAAGGGCATGGGGTAATTGGTAAAAATGTGATCTCGCCTCCATCTGAAAGGAAGAATAAGGCACATCTTTGTGTGTTGCAGCATCTTACCGAGGTCAATCCTTACATAGATAAGCATTTGCTAGAATTGCAACAAAAGAATCCTAAGTTGAAGGAAAGAGCGTTGATGCAAGAACATAATCGCACATTTGTTGATTGGTTTAAGAAGGAAGTAGCCGAGGAAATGAAAAAAATTCTAGATGTTTCTGAAATGGTCCAGTGGTTAGCTCGAGGTCCTCGACTATGTGTTCTGTCTTATGAAGGGTATGATATCAATGGGTTCACATTCTACACTAGAAGACAAGATGAAAAGAGTGTGGTGCAGAATAGTGGAGTGAAGCATGTTGCAGCATCTAGGGTCTATGCAAGCGCCAAGGATAGAAGACCGGTTGATGCGACACAATCATATTATGGTGTTATCGAAGAAATATGGGAGCTTGATTACAACAAATTTACGATCCCTGTATTCCGGTGCAAGTGGGCCAACAACCATAAGGGGGTGAAACAAGTTGAAATTTTTCCTGGTTTAACATTGGTTAACTTTGATCGATTAAGTGATAGTGACGAGCCATTCATTCTAGCATCACAAGCTAAGCAAATTTTCTATGTGGTAGACAATGTTGATCCTATATGGCGTGCAGTTGCCCAAGGCAAGAGAAATATTCTGGGTATTGATGATGTTGTGGATGAAGAAGAGTATGACAAGTACGATGAAACACCCCTGTTACCAACGGCTGTTCAACCGTTACCGGAGGAGGAAGATGCAAATAATACTAATCATATGCGTACAGATCATAGGGAAGGAATTTGGGTTATAAACCGTAAATGAATAAGATGAGTTGGCTTCTGGGAATAGGTAATTCTAGCTAACTGAAAATCAGATTAAATGTATCTTTTCTAGCGTTTAGGAAGGTGTAGTTTGTACTTCCACATCTTTAATTCTTATTTTATACTTCCATTGTGTTCATGATTATACTTTTCTAGCTTTCTTTAATTCTTACTGTACTTCCACATCTTACTTTTGTTCCTGACCGAAGTTTTCTAACTTTCTGTGCAGATGACTTGAGATCTCCGAGTCAGAAATTTTCAGAAGCTTTCGGTGATTTGTGTCTTTTCAGAAGTTCTCAGAATCAGAAAATAACGCACGTATTTACTTTTGGTGAGTTGTGCGTTTTCTCCTAGTGTTGCGCTAATTAACATGTCTCCTAATCTTGAGCTAGAATGACCTAAATCAAAACGAGCGGGCTTAAATTGACCTTAGTTGAATAAATTGACCTAAATTGACCTTAGTTGACTAAATTAGCATAAATATGAACCATAGTTGAATAAATTGACCTAAATTGACCTTAGTTGACTAAATTAGCATAAATTGACCTTAGTTGAGTTTTAGAAACTTAAAACTATGCATATTAGTCATGTAATAGGATTAAAATGAGTGTTTAGGTTCTTTAGTTCAAAGTTGGGAGCAGAAATGTCATTTTTGCTCTATATATGACCTATAACGACCCAACGAGCCATAAATGTGCATAAATAGGTTCGAATGAGTTTTAGAAACTTAAAACTATGCATATTAGTCGTGTAATAAGAATCAAATGAGTCCTTAGGTTCTTTAGTTCAAAGTTGGGAGCGGAAATGTCATTTTAGCTCTATATATGACCTATAACGACCCAACGAGCCATAAATGTGCATAAATAGGTTCGAATGAGTTTTAGAAACTTAAAACTATGCATATTAGTCGTGTAATAAGAATCAAATGAGTCCTTAGGTTCTTTAGTTCAAAGTTGGGAGCGGAAATGTCATTTTAGCTCTATATATGACATATAACGACCCAACGAGCCATAAATGTGCATAAATAGGTTGGAATGAGTTTTAGAAACTTAAAACTATGCATATTAGTCATGTAATAAGAATCAAATGAGTCCTTAGGTTCTTTAGTTCAAAGTTGGGAGCGAAAATGTCTTATTTTAGCATAAATATGAACCATAACGACCAAACAAGTCTCAAATGGCATAAATTGATTGGATTGAGTCTAGGAAAGTTAAAACTAATCATATTAATCATTTAAAAGGATTAAAATGAGTGTTTAGGTTTGTTAGTTCAAAGTTGGGAGCGAAAGTGTCACATTAGCCTAAAAATGAGTTCTTAGGTTCTTTAGTTCATAGTTGGGAGCAAAAATGCCTCATTTTATCATAAATATGAACCACAACGACCAAACAAGTCTCTAATGTGAATAAATAGATCGGATCGAGTCTTGGAAAGTTAAAATTAATCTTATTAATCATTTAAAAGGTTAAAATGAGTCCTTATGTTCGTTAGTTCATAGCTGGGAGCGAAAATGCCTCATTTTAGCATAAATGGTGTTTTCTAGACTTATCTCATATGAGTATATGATTTCATGATATAAGAGAAGTGAGATTGTCAGATTTCCTCATTAAGTTTCTTAATCATTGTTGCTTGAGTTTAAGTGAAACTCAATCAAGTAATTTCATTTTACGATCTAACTTACATACTACTCCGTACTATACTAGATTAATAGAACTTGTTTATAGAATGAGTTAGCTGCCCTGCATTCTCATATTGCCTCAACAAACACACCAAGAATGACAAAGAACATTGCAGATCAGATCAGCACAAATCAGTGCAGATCAGATCAGCACAGATCAGTGCAGATCAGATCAGCACAGATCAGTGCTGATCAGATCAGCACAGATCAGTGCAGAACAGATCAGCACAGATCAGTGCAGAACAGATCAGCACAGATCAGTTCTGATCTGATCTGCACAAATCAGTGCAGGTCAGATCATCACAGATCAGTGCAGATCAGATCTTTAATTCTTATTTTATACTTCCATTGTGTTCATGATTATACTTTTCTAGCTTTCTTTAATTCTTACTGTACTTCCACATCTTACTTTTGTTCCTGACCTAAGTTTTCTAACCTTCTGTGCAGATGACTTGAGATCTCCGAGTTAGAAATTTTCAGAAGCTAGAATCGGAAAATAACGCACGTATTTACTTTTGGTGAGTTGTGCGTTTTCTCCTAGTGTTGCGCTAATTAACATGTCTCCTAATCTTGAGCTAGAATGACCTAAATCAAAACGAGCGGACTTAAATTGACCTTAGTTGAATAAATTGACCTAAATTGACCTTAGTTGACTAAATTAGCATAAATATGAACCATAACTACCAAACAAGTCTCAAATGGCATAAATTGATTGGATTGAGTCTAGGAAAGTTAAAACTAATCATATTAATCATTTAAAAGGATTAAAATAAGTGTTTAGGTTCTTTAGTTCAAAGTTGGGAGCGGAAATGTCATTTTAGCTCTATATATGACATATAACAACCCAACGAGCCATAAATGTGCATAAATAGGTTGGAACGAGTTTTAGAAACTTAAAACTATGCATATTAGTCATGTAATAAGAATAAAATGAGTCATTAGGTTCTTTAGTTCAAAGTTGGGAGCGGAAATGTCATTTTAGCTCTATATATGACATATAACGACCCAACGAGCCATAAATGTGCATAAATAGGTTGGAATGAGTTTTAGAAACTTAAAACTATGCATATTAGTCATGTAATAAGAATCAAATGAGTCCTTAGGTTATTTAGTTCAAAGTTGGGAGCGGAAATGTCATTTTAGCTCTATATATGACATATAACGACCCAACGAGCCATAAATGTGCATAAATAGGTTGGAATGAGTTTTAGAAACTTAAAACTATGCATATTAGTCATGTAATAAGAATCAAATGAGTCCTTAGGTTCTTTAGTTCAAAGTTGGGAGTGAAAATGTCTTATTTAAGCATAAATATGAACCATAACGACCAAACAAGTCTCAAATGGCATAAATTGATTGGATTGAGTCTAGGAAAGTTAAAACTAATCATATTAATCATTTAAAAGGATTAAAATGAGTGTTTAGGTTTTTTAGTTCAAAGTTGGGAGCGGAAATGTCATTTTAGCTCTATATATGACATATAACGACCCAACGAGCCATAAATGTGCATAAATAGGTTGGAACGAGTTTTAGAAACTTAAAACTATGCATATTAGTCATGTAATAAGAATAAAATGAGTCATTAGGTTCTTTAGTTCAAAGTTGGGAGCGGAAATGTCATTTTAGCTCTATATATGACATATAACGACCCAACGAGCCATAAATGTGCATAAATAGGTTGGAATGAGTTTTAGAAACTTAAAACTATGCATATTAGTCATGTAATAAGAATCAAATGAGTCCTTAGGTTCTTTAGTTCAAAGTTGGGAGCGGAAATGACATATTTTAGCATAAATATGAACCATAACGACCAAACAAGTCTCAAATGGCATAAATTGATTGGATTGAGTCTAGGAAAGTTAAAACTAATCATATTAATCATTTAAAAGGATTAAAATGAGTGTTTAGGTTTGTTAGTTCAAAGTTGGGAACGAAAGTGTCATATTAGCCTAAAAATGAGTTCTTAGGTTCTTTAGTTCATAGTTGGGAGCAAAAATGCCTCATTTTATCATAAATATGAACCACAACGACCAAACAAGTCTCTAATGTGAATAAATAGATCGAATCGAGTCTTGGAAAGTTAAAATTAATCATATTAATCATTTAAAAGGTTAAAATGAGTCCTTATGTTCGTTAGTTCATAGCTGGGAGCGAAAATGCCTCATTTTAGCATAAATGGTGTTTTCTAGACTTATCTCATATGAGTATATGATTTCATGATATAAGAGAAGTGAGATTGTCAGATTTCCTCATTAAGTTTCTTAATCATTGTTGCTTGAGTTTAAGTGAAACTCAATCAAGTAATTTCATTTTACGATCTAACTTACATACTACTCCGTACTATACTAGATTAATAGAACTTGTTTATAGAATGAGTTAGCTGCCCTGCATTCTCATATTGCCTCAACAAACACACCAAGAATGACAAAGAACATTGCAGATCAGATCAGCACAGATCAGTGCAGATCAGATCAGATCAGATCAGTGCAGATCAGATCAGCACAAATCAGTGCTGATCAGATCAGCACAGATCAGTGGAGAACAGATCAGCACAGATCAGTGTAGAACAGATCAGCACAGATCAGTGCTGATCAGATCTTTAATTCTTATTTTATACTTCCATTGTGTTCATGATTATACTTTTCTAGCTTTCTTTAATTCTTACTGTACTTCCACATCTTACTTTTGTTCCTGACCGAAGTTTTCTAACTTTCTGTGCAGATGACTTGAGATCTCCGAGTCAGAAATTTTCAGAAGCTTTCGGTGATTTGTGTCTTTTCAGAAGTTCTCAGAATCGGAAAATAACGCACGTATTTACTTTTGGTGAGTTGTGCGTTTTCTCCTAGTGTTGCGCTAATTAACATGTCTCCTAATCTTGAGCTAGAATGACCTAAATCAAAACGAGCGGGCTTAAATTGACCTTAGTTGAATAAATTGACCTAAATTGACCTTAGTTGACTAAATTAGCATAAATATGAACCATAACTACTAAACAAGTCTCAAATGGCATAAATTGATTGGATTGAGTCTAGGAAAGTTAAAACTAATCATATTAATCATTTAAAAGGATTAAAATAAGTGTTTAGGTTCTTTAGTTCAAAGTTGGGAGCGGAAATGTCATTTTAGCTCTATATATGACATATAACGACCCAACGAGCCATAAATGTGCATAAATAGGTTGGAACGAGTTTTAGAAACTTAAAACTATGCATATTAGTCATGTAATAAGAATAAAATGAGTCATTAGGTTCTTTAGTTCAAAGCTGGGAGCGGAAATGTCATTTTAGCTCTATATATGACATATAATGACCCAACGAGCCATAAATGTGCATAAATAGGTTGGAATGAGTTTTAGAAACTTAAAACTATGCATATTAGTCGTGTAATAAGAATCAAATGAGTCCTTAGGTTCTTTAGTTCAAAGTTGGGAGCGGAAATGTCATTTTAGCTCTATATATGACATATAACGACCCAACGAGCCATAAATGTGCATAAATAGGTTGGAATGAGTTTTAGAAACTTAAAACTATTCATATTAGTCATGTAATAAGAATCAAATGAGTCCTTAGGTTCTTTAGTTAAAGTTGGGAGCGAAAATGTCTTATTTTAGCATAAATATGAACCATAACGACCAAACAGGTCTCAAATGGCATAAATTGATTGGATTGAGTCTTGGAAAGTTAAAACTAATCATATTAATCATTTAAAAGGATTAAAATGAGTGTTTAGGTTTGTTAGTTCAAAGTTGGGAGCGAAAGTGTCATATTAGCCTAAAAATGAGTTCTTAGGTTCTTTAGTTCATAGTTGGGAGCAAAAATGCCTCAATTTATTATAAATATGAACCACAACGACCAAACAAGTCTCTAATGTGAATAAACAGATCAGATCGAGTCTTGGAAAGTTAAAATTAATCATATTAATCATTTAAAAGTTTAAAATGAGTCCTTATGTTCGTTAGTTCATAGCTGGGAGCGAAAATGCCTTATTTTAGCATAAATGGTGTTTTCTAGACTTATCTCATATGAGTATATGATTTCATGATATAAGAGAAGTGAGATTGTCGGATTTCCTCATTAAGTTTCTTAATCATTGTTGATTGAGTTTAAGTGAAACTCAATCAAGTAATTTCATTTTACGATCTAACTTACATACTACTCCGTACTATACTAGATTAATAAAACTTGTTTATAGAATGAGTTAGCTGCCCTGCATTCTAATATTGCCTCAACAAACACACCAAGAATGACAAAGAACATTGCAGATCAGATCAACACAGATCAGTGCAGAACAGATCAGCACAGATCAGTGCAGATCAGATCAGCACTGATCTGTGCTGATCTGTTCTGCACTGATCTGTGCTGATCTGATCTGCACAGATCAGTGCTGATCTGATCTGCACTGATCAGATCAGCACAGATCAGTGCTGATCAGATCAACACAGATCAGTGCAGAACAGATCAGCACAAATCAGTGCAGAACAGATCAGCACAGATCAGTGCTGATCTGATCTGCACAGATCAGTGCAGATCACATCAGCACTGATCAGTGCAGATCAGATCTGTGCTCATCAGATCTGCACTGATCTGTGCTGATCTGATGTGCAATGATCCGTATCTGTTCGGTACATTTTTTATCACCTCACCCTGATAGCACTGATCTGTGATATCTCCACTGATCTGATATCCTTCTGTATGCTTGTGCACTAATTTGCTGCCCTGCATTCTCATATTGCCTCAACAAACACACCAAGAATGACAAAGAACATTGCAGATCAGATCAGCACAGATCATTGCAGATCAGATCAGCACAGATCAGTGCAGAATAGATCAGCACAGATCAGTGCAGAACAGATCAGCACAGATCAGTGCAGATTAGATCAGCACTGATCTGTGCTGATCTGATCTGCACTGATCAGATCAGCACAGATCAGTGCAGATCAGATCAGCACAGATCAGTGCAGAACAGATCAGCACAGTTCAGTGCAGAACGGATCAGCACAGATCAGTGTAGAACAGATCAGCACAGATCAGTGCTGATCTGATCTGTGATATCTGCACTGATCTGATATCCTTCTGTATGCTAGTGCACTGATTTGCTGCTGCTCGCACATTTTGTAACCACCCTTCTGTATGTTTTACTTGATGCAGGAACAACATAGGTACGAATTTGATTCTTATTACATGACTAATATGCATAGTTTTAAGTTTCTAAAACTCATTCGAACCTATTTATGCACATTTATTGCTCGTTGGATAGTTATAGGTCATATATAGACCTAAAATGACATTTCCGCTCCCCACTTTGAACTAAAGAACCTAAGGACTCATTTGATTCTTATTACATGACTAATATGCATAGTTTTAAGTTTCTAAAACTCATTCGAACCTATTTATGCACATTTAAGGCTCGTTGGGTCGTTATAGGTCATATATTGAGCTAAAATGACATTTTCGCTCCCAACTTTGAACTAAAGAACCTAAGGACTCATTTGATTCTTATTACATGACTAATATGCATAGTTTTAAGTTTCTAAAACTCATTCGAACCTATTTATGCACATTTAAGGCTCGTTGGGTCGTTATAGGTCATATATTGAGCTAAAATGACATTTTCGCTCCCAACTTTGAACTAAAGAACCTAAGGACTCATTTGATTCTTATTACATGACTAATATGCATAGTTTTAAGTTTCTAAAACTCATTCCAACCTATTTATGCACATTTAAGGCTCGTTGGGTCGTTATAGCTCATATATAGAGCTAAAATGACATTTCTGCTCCCAACTTTGAACTAAAGAACCTAAGGACTCATTTGATTCTTATTACACGACTAATATGCATAGTTTTAAGTTTCTAAAACTCATTCGAACCTATTTATGCACATTTATGGCTCGTTGGGTCGTTATAGGTCATATATAGACCTAAAATGACATTTCCGCTCCCAACTTTGAACTAAAGAACCTAAGGACTCATTTGATTCTTTTTACATGACTAATATGCATAGTTTTAAGTTTCTAAAACTCATTCGTACCTATTTATGCACATTTATGGCTCATTGGGTCGTTATAGGTCATATATAGAGCTAAAATGACATTTCCGCTCCCAACTTTGAACTAAAGAACCTAAGGACTCATTTGATTCTTATTACATGACTAATATGCATAGTTTAAGTTTCTAAATCTCATTCGAACCTATTTATGCACATTTAAGGTTCGTTGGGTTGTTCTAGGTCATATATAGAGCTAAAATGACATTTTCGCTCCCAACTTTGAACTAAAGAACCTAAGGACTCATTTGATTCTTATTACATGACTAATGTTGATTGACTATTGTTATAGGAATTTTCGCATCCAAAGAAGTCGAATTCTAAGCCTAAGTCCAACTTAGAGGTCGTGGGTAGTTGTGATCGTAAAATAAAAGAATCAACCACCAAAAGCAAGAAAGCGGGACTTGTACACGATGCAATTCAAGGTCTTGGCCCGTCATGCAAATACTTGCAGCTTA
Organism: Spinacia oleracea; assembly: GCF_020520425.1. NCBI lineage: Eukaryota > Viridiplantae > Streptophyta > Magnoliopsida > Caryophyllales > Amaranthaceae > Spinacia > Spinacia oleracea. Next base: position 20,133,978 of record NC_079492.1, on the reverse strand, counting down.
TCATGACTTCGGCGCCTGATGATATATATGATAATACTACCACCCCATTGGCGGCCTCAGTTTGGCACTCGGATTTTGATCAAGAAACATACATAAATGCGTCTGATATAGGAGAGTTCCTTCGCGGGGCGTGCTTAAACATTTCAGCGATCCAAGTCTACATATTGTAATTAAATGTTTTATTGTTGTTAATATAACTATTATTTCTTTGAAGTTTTTTCTCTTTATCGATCTTAATAGTGTAATCTTGTTTATTTTGTAGGTGTTTATTGCACGATCATGCCAAATCATTTGAAATGTCTCGGATTTCGTTCATTTGTCCCGAGATTATGTCAAGCACTAGAATCAAGGCCGACCCTGGAGCGCCAACAATGTATTTGAAAAAAAAATTCCAAGCTGAAATTGAAAAGGAGAAGATGGGTAATCCTAACCTAACTAAATGGTTTTTAATCCCATATAATCAAGAGTAAGTGTGTAATATAAGTTTCATATAAAATATTAATTATTATTGTTATTAAATATTTACTATATCATTTATAAATTATACAGAAATCATTGGAATTTATACGTGATGGACCTACGTAGAGGTTATGTATATATTTTCGATTCTGCTAGAGATCCACGTCGAACAGATTATGCATGGGGAATCTTGAGTTTGTAAGTTCTTTTGCTTACAAATTACATTAGTCTTTAAGAAACCTAATCCAAAATCATATTCATGAGTACCCGTGTTTCGTTAATTTTCTAGGGCATACCAAGTGTACAAGTGCAATGGTGGGAATTGTCCGAATAAAACGAGTTTTAAGTCGTGTAAACCCATTCATATAAAGGTATAACATGTTTCTTAATTAGCTTTTTGCTTTGTTTTTATTAACTATTGGCCTTGCAAGATAAAGTATTATGTTTCTTAATCAGTGTGCTCAACAAATCGGCGGAACTGAGTGTGGCTATTACGTTATGAAGTTCATGTTAGAGATAGTCACGTTACAACATGACTATGAAGGCCGGCTAGATGAGGTAAGTAACTAATTGATTCGTATTCTAGACTATTAATACATTGTCATTAGTTGCTTGAATGTTAAAATGTGACATTTCATTTGCATTTAATCGATCTAATGCTCCATCAAATTTTTGTTTTTGTAAGGTCTATACTCCGAGGACTGCACCTTATGCTAGTGAGGAAATTGATGTGGTTCGTGAGCACTGGGCGAAGTTTTTTACCACCAAGTATTTATTATTGACCTGAGGGCGCTTGATCGAGTTGGTTTAGATGTTATAGAACAATCTTTTATGTTAAAATGTATGCGTACGTTGAAATTGGAACGTAAATATATTTAAATGTATCGGGATGTGCACTTTTAGTTTTGGGATATATACAAAACTCCAGTTGTTGTTTTTAAATTTGTTATACAGGTTGCGTTATTCTATTATTGTTTTGACAGGTTTCTATATTTGGTGCAAGGCACTCTAGGTATCCCTAAACAAAATTAGAATTTTCCCGCCAAAAGTGCTTTGTTGCAGCGTACATATATATTGTACGCTGCAACAAGGGAAAAAAATTTCGCAAAATTCCAGACTTGTTGCAGCTTACAAATAAATGTACGCTGCAAAAAGTTGAGTCTTTTGCAGCGTACATATATATGTACGCTGCAACAAGTCCAAATTTTTGCCAATTTTTTGGCACTTGTTGCAGCGTACATACATATGTACGCTGTAAAAAACCCCTTTTAGCAGCGAACATTGTACGCTGCAACAAGTTCAGACTTGTTGCAGGCCCCCCAGTTGCAGCATACGATGTACGCTGCAACAGGGGTCTAAAAGCCCGCTGCAATAAGGGTTTTTTCTACTAGTGATTGAAGAATTTCACATATTTCACGTTGAGTAAATATAGCCATATTTTCTCAAATTCTTGTGAAAAAGGTAAGTCATAAAATCCATCTTTGGCCCATGAACTTTATTGTCTAGAAACTTCCAACAATAGTCCATTTCTATGTCATGTTCAACAAGCAAGACCCACGTGTCTTAAATTAAACAACTTTCAGAAATCCATGCCATGGAATCTTAGAATGTTGACTTTTTGATATGGTCGTATGACATGGCCAAAGATATGTGGAACACAAATCAAAATGTTTGATTTGAACCTTCTGAAGTTTGAGTGTGAAGAGATTTGTTTGTTTATTAATCAATCATATGACTCAACCCTTAAATGACCATTTCATTCAAATAAACACTCAACGAATGTTTTTGTTTAATTTGAATGTGAGTCTTTCCGTTGTCCAAACAGAAATTGATTATGATGATTAATGGAACATAATACCATTAAGTTCCAGCCTTTAGAAGGACTTTAAAACAAACAAGATGACCCTACAATTAATGTAGCACAACTTTGCTTCATTTCCTACTTGTAGGTCAATAACCAGACTTAGCTCCCGGAATTTGAGTTCTTAACAAGAGTTAGAACCTCAAGCGGTAATCTAATACCATAGGAGTTTATTTTCTAAGTCGTTTCTCTTTAACACAAACTTTTAGGTAGAAATTGAATCTTGAATTCATTTCTTTTGTTCCCTTTTCCTATCCATTCTAGCACGTTTTCTTATAGTCCTAAAGATCTTACTCTTTGCTTGATCTTCTTACTTTGTTGCGCTTACAAAGTCCCTTTCTTTTGTTCACTTTGAATGACAACATCCAATGAGTCTAATTTATTATCGAAACAAAAGAAAAATTGGTTGTTAACCATTGGTTATACATGAGCCTTTAACTCAATACTTCATTACTTCAAAACTACCCAGTATTCTGAATATATGAGGTCCAATTGGTCTACCATTCAAATTCTAGTTTGAAAACAACCATGAAGATCACTATAAGAAAATAGCATTCAAGATACGCTCTCATTCTCCTTTCTTTTGAGAATCGCTCTCAAAAATAGTTACCAATCGATCGAGGAAATATCGCAGTTCTATTGTCCGAACGCAATAAGGTTGAAGATGTAATATTCTACAGAATGAACTAGCAAAGAAAACATTTATCATACTTTAATAACTTGAAATAAAAGCATTCACGCAATCATCAAAGCTATTAAACATTTCATTCACGCAAAAAGCAAAACATGGTCCAAAAATAATGAAACGATTCCAAGACCCCAAAAGTCCTAAATCCTTAAGCAGCATTGGCATGTCTTAAGTAGTTTAAAATTCTAGGTAAGAAAAACCTATTGCTAGTAATCTCCAAATTACTCTTGGTTAATTAATTAATACCATAATTTATCCCATTGCCACAACATAATTCCATTGTTGTTTGGGTTGAAACCACAATCAACGTGCTCCTTTGGGATGCCTTACTACCTAAGTCAACTAAAATAGCACCTCGCTTTGGCGTAAACCTACTACCTTAGATCCTTAGATTTTTGTAAGTGCTTGATTTGGAAGGCAATTTTTAAACTCAATATTACTTTGGACCTTGTTGTTTCTATGTTGTTTCGATTATTTAGTGAACTTAATCTAATCGAGTCATACGAAACAACCTATTCATGAAAAGCATACATACATTCATACATTCACGCATAAATTTTCATCCAATAATTTTTAATATTAGACACTGACCCATGAAATTATATTCCTTTTCCCAATTAACCGAATTATTAAACCAAAATTATTTAAAAATCAATTAGGGTTCCAAATTTTACAATTGGGGAAAGGCAAAATTAAGGTTTATACTTATCGGAAAAATCTGAAATGTGTACCATAGATCAAGAATATCCCCAGCAGTATTGTGTCTAAATTTCAAGCAATTCCGAGTAGTTTAGGTCGACCTTTTAATTGAATTACTGTCCGACACTTTTAATTTTTATTAAAAAATTAACAAAACCCCCCCAAAAAACGACACTTCGAGGCCTGTGTTTGCAATTCCTTTCCCATTAATTGATCTTAGAAAATCGTTTTCCATCAGATTAGGGTTTTAAAAATCGAAAAAACAAATCTTTTTGATTTCGGAACAGATTATTACGCAATTCATCCAATAATTCTAAATAATTCCGAAAAATTCACAAAAAATCCCAAATTTTCGACAAATGCAAAAACAAATAAATCATGCTAAAAAATGCTTTGAATACATAAGGCTCTGATACCACTGTAGGGGAATACAGTTAAACATAATAACATGTGCGGAAACAATCCCCAAAGCCAGGAAGCATGTATAAAGCACAGATTAAGCATACTTACGTTTGAAGCGTGTTTTCCACAAATTGTCAACGAACACGAACTTAGAACTCCACTTGTCGTTCCTCTACTTGGTTCACCGACACGACCAGATCCGTCTTGATTATCGTAGCTTAGACAATCGATCAAGATACTTTGCTTTTTGGGAAGAACTCACTTTGGAGGCACAGAGAGAATTAGGGTTTTCTCTTGGTCCCCTTAGGGTTAGAATGAATCATTAGTTAAGTGGAAAAAGGTATAAGGTTGTTAAAATAACCTTGGCAAGTGTGCAAGCTAACCGACCAAAGACTTGGCCGGCCAGCCAGCCTGCACGGTCAGCCCACATGCACGCACACAGTCGTTGGGCCACGCTGTGTCGCTGCATTGTTGATGTTGTCGTTGCTTGGCCTTATGCGCGCAAACAATTACACAGAGCCACGAGCCTGTGCTGTGCTGCAACGCTGCTTTGCCGTTAGCATTTGCGCCCATGGGCCTCGAGTGCCTTGTGCACTCGGCTCGTGGGCTACCTTTCGTGTTGCGTCTTAAATTATCTTACGACAATTTATTTATCGTGTCGTACTTGACGATCCAATGTCGTACGATACGATTATTCGTTTCGCCTAGCTTACGAATATACGCAATACCATATACGATTCACGATCCAACGTTTTATCGTATATTTTCGTTTTCCGAACTAATTTCCCGAAAAGCTATTAAATGAATTTCCGATTCATTTAATCTGGTGATCTGTTACGTGTTATTGGTGTGACCTTGTAGGTTCAGTCAAGAGTAAGCCGTGAGTTTAATATTCATTAGAACTCACTGATCGGAAGCATTGCTCCAGCTAGCTGTTCCGATCACTTGATCTCACTGAATTAATTGTTCGCAATTAATCTGAACCTTGGTATTAGAATTAATGCACCTTGGGCGAAGGACATATTTCCTTCAAACGCCGCCTTCTATGACGAAATTGGCTGATTGTAGTCGTAGAGCCCTTTGATTCTTGCTTTAAAAGTGTGGGGGATACTCTGAATGTTGTAGATACCTTTGAATGTCTATAAACCAAGGCTCATCTCTGTCTTGCTCGACGTCGTCAATAGCATGGACATATGCTGCTTCTTGACGCGTTTCAATTGTAAGTGGCATTTCGGCCATGCCATTTGGAATATTGATCATTGAGGCCAGCTTTGCCAGTGTATCGGCGAATTGGTTCTCCTCTCTCGGGAGGTATGTATAGCGAAGCTCTTCTACCTCCTCATACAGCTTCTCAAGATAAGACTGGTATGGAGCCAAGCTCTCGCTCCTTACTTTCCATTTGCCAAAAATTTGATTAATGATTAGGGAGGAATCCTCGTACACTCAAGTTTCTGGACACCTAATGCTAAGGCGGCTTCCAGGCCCATGATGCATGCTTCATATTCTGCCGCATTGTTTGTGACATTGAATTGCAGTTTCGCTGATATAGGAATGTGAGTGCCGTCTGGGGATACTAGAATTACTCCAACACCACATCCGTTCTGATTTGAAGCACCGTCAAAATGCATTGACCAACTATCATCACTCGTCATTAAGATTTTCTTGTCGGGTAAGTCGTAATCCTCCTCTTCTGCCTCGATGGGAAAGTCGGTTAGGAAGTCTGAGACTGCTGAACCCTTGATGGACTTTTGCGGGATGTATTTGAGATCGAATTCTGCTAGCATGACCAACCACCTGGACAACCGTCCGTTGAGAGCTGGTATTTTGAATAAATACTTGAGAGGATCCGCTTTGCTGATTACATGTACTGTATGGGAGAGCATGTAATGCCGTATTTTCTTTGTGGCCCAAACCAAGGCGATGCTGAGTTTCTCGAGCTGAGTGTATTTGTTCTCGTACTCGATCTGCTTTTTGCCTATGTAGTATACGGCATTCTCCTTGCCTTCAACTTCTTGGGCGAGCATAGCCCCCACTGCTGAATCTGTTGTTGTGAGGTAGAGCCTGAGGGGAATCCCTGGCATGGTTGGCTTTAGTACTGGCGGGTTGGAAAGGTAGTTCTTGATAGTGTCGAACGCATGCTGACAGTCGTCATCCCACACTTTGGGCTCGCTTTTCCGGAGCTTTCAAAATACCGGTTCACAGATCATAGTGAGTCTTGAAATGAACCTACTGATGTATTGTAGTCTGCCGAGAAAACCCCGAATTTCCTTTTCATTCGTTGGTGGTTGCATCTCTAGAATTGCTTTGATTTTCGAAGGATCAGCCTCGATGCCCCGAGAGCTGATAACATATCCGAGCAACTTGCCTGACGTTACCCCGAATGCACACTTTTGAGGATTGAGCCTCATGTTGTATTGCCTGAGCCTGTTGAAAAACTTTCGAAGTACTGAGGTATGCTCGTGTCGCTCTTTGGATTTGACAATCATGTCGTCAACATATACCTCAATTTCCCTGTGAATCATATCGCTCATGATGGCTGTGGCTTTTCTTTGGTAGGTAGCCCCCGCGTTCTTCAGTCCGAATGGCATGACTGTGTAGCAGTATGTACACCACTGAGTGATGAAGGTTGTCTTCTCCATATCCTCCTATGCCATGGGAATCTGATTGTCGCCTGCATACCCGTCCATAAAAGAGAGTAAGGCATGGTTTGCGGTGTTGTCGACCAAGATGTCGATGTGAGGCAATGGAAAACCGTCTTTAGGGCTGGCCCTGTTAAGATCTCTGTAGTCCACACACGTTCGTACTTTGTCGTCTTTCTTTGGAACTGGGACGACATTGCAATCCATTCCGGATACTTTGCTTCTCAAATAAACCCGGCCTCTAGCTGCTTAGAGACCTCTTCTTGAATTTTGAGGGAAATGTCTGGTTTCATACGACGGAGTTTCTGCTTAATGGGCTTTAAACCTGGAATGAGGGGAATTGTATGCTGACCGATGCTTGGATCAACCCCTGGCATATCATGGTGGGACCATGCAAAGACGTCTATGTACTCTGAAAGTAGCTTGATAATATCATCCCGCTCTTCTTGAGAAAGAGTTAAACCAATCTGAACTAGTTTTGAATCACTGTTGTTAGAAAGGTTAATTTTTTCTGTTTCCTCAATTATGGGCGTCCTGTTTTCATGATTTTCAATAGCTTTTAGAATTTCAAGGTCAGTTTCTTGTGAAGCAAAGTTGTTTGGATTAGGATTGTGCTTTGAATTTGGACTCGAAGAGTAAGGAGAAATTGAAGTGTTATTGAAATCAGCAATTATTACATCGACTGTTTTGACTTGAAGCTCAGCCTTTAGAGGCTCTTGAGTGATGCAAGACTCTAGTCCTAGACTCTTAGACTCGTTGCTAGACTCAGATCCAGACTCATCCTGTGACTCAGACTCGCTCATCATAGACCCTTCGCCCACAGTAATCTTGAACATTTTGCCATTTGGAGCAGATATCTTAAGGGACTTTCTCCAGCCATTGACCATCTTCTCACTTGGAGTAATTACCTTAGATGGGTCGAAATCTTCGATTTGAGTGATCATTTGGACCATGGTATCTTCGGAAATGGTTGGGGTTATTTCCTGGCCAAACAAGAGACCGAAAGATAATGAATCAAGACATTCAGGGATAGCCTTATCTTGTATTGGAGGAGCATCCTCTAGGAAGTAACAGTCTTGAAAGATCTCGAATCCAGGGTATAGGACCCCTTCTGAAGAGTCATAGAAAGGCTCTGGAAAGTCAAAGTACAAGTCTGTTAGGTTATGATACATATGACAATTCATAAATCATGCGGAAAAACCATAAAGCCAGGAAAACATATTATTTACACATAATCATTTAGCATAGTTTAGATGCATACTCTTTGTTGCGTGCCTTCCCTAGCTGCGCCCGAACCGAACAAGAACAAGTCTTTAGGACTCCAAGTGTCGTCCCTCCGTAGATAGTCCACATCACGTCCGGATCCGCCTTAAGATTGACCAACTAGAATCGCCCTTAAGGTACTATTATTTTCGGCACTTTATAGGCAAATGTGTGACTGAATTTTTCTCTCAAAAACTCACTTTGAATACTTGAATAATCTATGTAAATATGTGACCCTAGGCACCTATTTATAGAGTTATGGAAAAGGATTTGGAATCCTATTAGGATACTAATTTATTTAATTCTAACCCTACTAGGACTCTAATTAAATAATCATTATCTAATAGTTTTAGGATTTAATCATATTTCGAATCCCGATTTCTTTAGGATTCCCGCACAAGCATTGCACGAGCACCGTACACCCGCGCAAGCCTTGCGGCCCACGCTAGGCGCACAACGCTCGGCCCACTGCTGCTGTGCTCTCGCGCGCGCGCCCCAGGCCTTGGCTGGGCCTGGCCTTGCGCTGGGCCTGGTCGAGGCTTGGCACGCGATGGTGCGTGTTGGCTCGCTGGGCGATGGCCTGGCTTCATGCTGGGCCTTCGTCTAGCGGGCCTCGTCCGATGCTAATTCGTACGATACGCTTCCGATTAAATTCCCGATTCCGGAATTCATTTCCGATACGAACAATATTTAATATTTCCGATTCCGGAATCAATTTCCGTTTCGAACAAATATTTAATATTTCCGTTTCCGGAATTATTTTCCGATTCCGATAATATTTCCGATTCTGACAATATTTCCGTTTCCGGCAATATTTCCGATTCCGGCAATATTTCCATTTCCGATAATATTTTCCGATACGTACCACGTTTCCGTTTCCGGCAACATCTACGACTTGGATAATATTTATATTTCCGATACGATCCATATTTCCGTTTCCGGCAATATCATCGTTTCCGGAGTATTCATTTCTTGCCTGTGACGATCTCAGCTCCCACTGAAACCAAGATCCGTCGATTCCGAATATCCATAGATGGAGTATTTAATGCCATTATATACTTGATCCGTTTACGTACTATTTGTGTGACCCTACGGGTTCAGTCAAGAGTAAGCTGTGGATTAATATCATTAATTCCACTTGAACTGAAGCGGCCTCTAGCTAGGCATTCAGCTCACTTGATCTCACTGAATTATTAACTTGTTAATTAATACTGAACCGCATTTATTAGACTTAACATAGAATGCATACTTGGACCAAGGGCATTATTTCCTTCAGTCTCCCACTTGTCCTTAGGGACAAGTGTGCATTTCCTAATTCCTTTGTCGCTCGATGCTTGCTCTTGAACATAAGGTAAGAGTTGTCATCCTTATTATGTCCAGAGGTGTTTCTCGGTTTCAGAGTTCAACTGATCAAATAAACAGATAATCATAGCCTATGATTCATCCGAGCACGGCCATGCATTTCACAGTTTCTAGCTCTCCGAGTGGCCTTGTACAACTTTTAAGCATCTCATCCCGATTTATGGGAGGACAATCCCAATCTTGCGATCTTGAGATTAGACTTCGTTTGATAGGTGATTACCTGAGCGTTGCCTTTATAGCCTCCTTTTACGGTGCGACGGTTGGTCAACGTCAAAGCAACCAGTTCTCAAACAAGTAATCTCAAATCACTCAGGTATTGAGGATTTAGTGTCTAATAATTTTAATGAAATTTACTTATGACAGATTTTCATCTCTTACAGTAAAGTTTCATAGGTCTTGTCCGATACTAGTCTTCCCAAAGTAAGTATCTATGCAAATGATTATGACATTGCCATGTCCACATAGTTCAAGAAACAGAACTACTAGTCATCTTGCATTCTAGTCGTCTAACGTTTTCTATGCGTCCAATTTTTTAAAAAACTCCGATTAGGGACCATTTTCAACCTTTGACATTCAAGTTCACTTGATAGACATTTCTTAGTCACAGGACTGGTCCTGACAGTCTATCTTGAATATATCGTCAAATTGAAGGGACTCATCATTTAATAAACCACAAATTAAATGGAAAAATGAATTCTTTTCATTTATTGTGAATGATTAACCAATAATGTTTTACAAAGATTTAAACTCTAAAACTTTAAAACATTAAACAGGGTCATCAAAGCCATTCTCCAATATGCTTGATTCCCATAGCTGCAGTGTGCAAGTTGTGCTTCGCCTGCGGCAGAGGTTTAGTCAATGGATCTGATATGTTGTCATCAGTTCCAATCTTGTTTATCTCGACTTCTTTTCTTTCAACGAACTCTCGTAGAAGGTGAAATCTACGAAGTACATGCTTGACTCTCTGGTGGTGTCTAGGCTCCTTTGCCTGTGCAATAGCTCCGTTATTATCACAATACAGGGCTATTGGTCCTTTAATGGAGGGGACTACACCAAGTTCACCTATGAACTTCCTTAGCCATATAGCTTCCTTTGCTGCTTCATGTGCAGCAATGTACTCCGCTTCAGTTGTAGAATCCGCAATGGTGCTTTGCTTAGCACTTTTCCAGCTTACTGCTCCTCCGTTGAGGCAGAAGACAAACCCAGACTGTGATCTGAAATCATCTTTGTCGGTTTGGAAACTTGCGTCCGTATAGCCTTTAACAATTAATTCATCATCTCCACCATAGACCAGGAAGTCATCTTTGTGCCTTTTCAGGTACTTCAGAATATTCTTGGCAGCAGTCCAATGCGCCTCTCCTGGGTCTGACTGGTATCTGCTCGTAGCACTGAGTGCATACGCAATATCCGGGCGTGTACATATCATAGCATACATTATTGAACCAATCAATGATGCATATGGAATCCCATTCATTTGTCTACGCTCATCAAGTGTTTTTGGGCACTGATTCTTGCTTAGAGTCATTCCATGAGACATGGGTAGGTAGCCTCGCTTGGAGTCCGCCATCTTGAACCTATCAAGCACCTTATTGATATAAGTGCTTTGACTAAGTCCAATCATCTTTTTAGATCTATCTCTGTAAATCTTGATGCCCAATATGTACTGTGCTTCTCCTAGATCTTTCATCGAAAAAATTTCCCAAGCCAAATCTTGACAGAGTTCAACATAGGAATGTCATTTCCGATAAGTAATATGTCGTCGACATATAATACTAGGAAAGCAATTTTGCTCCCACTGACCTTCTTGTATACACAAGATTCGTTTGCGTTCTTGATGAAACCAAAGTCACTGACTGCTTCATCAAAACGTATATTCCAGCTCCTGGATGCCTGCTTCAATCCGTAGATTGACTTCTTTAGCTTGCATACCTTTTTAGCATTCTTTGGATCCTCAAAACCTTCAGGCTGTGTCATAAACACAGTTTCTGTTAAAACGCCGTTTAAGAAAGTAGTTTTGACATCCATCTGCCATATTTCGTAATCGTAATATGCAGCGATTGCTAACATTATCCGAATAGACTTTAGCATTGCAACTGGTGAAAAGGTTTTATCGTAATCCACACCGTGGACTTGCCTGTAACCTTTTGCAACCAATCTAGCTTTGAAAACTTCAAGTTTCCCATCCTTGTCCTTTTTCAGTTTGAAAACCCATTTGCTTCCAATGGCTTGGTAGCCATCTGGCAAATCGACCAAATCCCATACTTGGTTTTTAGACATGGAGTCTAATTCAGATTGCATGGCTTCTTGCCATTGCTTGGAGCTAGGGCTCGTCATAGCTTGTTTGTAAGTCGCAGGTTCATCACTTTCAAGTAATAGAACGTCATAGCTCTCGTTCGTCAAAATACCTAAGTACCTTTCCGGTTGAGATCTATATCTTTGCGATCTACGCGGGGTAACATTTCTAGATTGACCATGATTCTCACCAGATTCTTCTAAAGATCTCTGAGTTTCATCCTGAATGTCATCTTGAGCATTCTCTAGAGTTTGTTGTTCGACTCGAATTTCTTCGAGGTCTACTTTTCTCCCACTTGTCATTTTGGAAATGTGATCTTTCTCCAAAAAGACACCATCTCGAGCAACAAACACCTTGTTCTCAGATGTATTGTAGAAGTAATACCCCTTTGTTTCCTTTGGATAGCCCACAAGGATACATTTGTCTGATTTTGGATGAAGTTTGTCTGAAATCAATCGTTTGACGTATACTTCACATCCACAAATCTTCAGAAAAGACACATTTGGAGGGTTTCCAAACCATAATTCATATGGAGTCTTTTCGACAGCTTTAGACGGAGCTCTATTTATAGTGAGTGCAGCTGTATTTAGTGCATGTCCCCAAAATTCTAATGGAAGTTTGGCCTGACTAATAAATAAAGTCCATTGACTAATCTAGCAGATCCATAAAACATCTCTTTAAAATAAAACGAACAACTATTGTCTTTTATTAAAAAGGAAAATCCCTTAGCATCTAAGCAAGAAACTGAAATGATGTTTTTAGTAAGACTTGGAACATGGAAACATTCTTCCAGTTCCAAAACTAGCCCGGAGGGCAACGACAAATAGTAAGTTCCTACAGCTAATGCAGCAATCCGTGCTCCATTTCCCACTCGTAGGTCGACTTCACCCTTGCTTAACTTTCTACTTCTTCTTAGTCCTTGTGGATTGGAACATAAGTGTGAGCCACAACCTGTATCTAATACCCAAGAAGTTGAATTAGAAAGTATACAGTCTATAACGAAAATACCTGAAGATGGAACGACTGTTCCGTTCTTCTGATCTTCCTTTAGCTTCAAGCAATCTCTCTTCCAATGCCCCTTCTTCTTGCAGTAGAAGCATTCGGATTCAGAAGTGGGTTGACTGACCTTCCTCTTTACAGATTTGGCGCCAGTTTGCTTAGTTGGGCTGGCCTTGTTGCCACCTTTCTTAGCATTCCTCTTCTTTCCAGATTTCTTGAACTTGCCCCCACGCACCATAAGCACATCCTGCTTATCACTTTTGAGCGTCTTTTTAGCGGTCTTCAGCATACCGTGAAGCTCAGTGAGCGTTTTGTCCAGACTATTCATACTGTAGTTCAGTTTGAACTGATCATACCCGCTATGAAGAGAATGGAGGATGGTGTCTATAGCCATTTCCTGAGAAAATTGCTGATCCAGCCGACTCATATTCTCAATGAGTCCAATCATTTTGAGAACATGTGGACTTACGGGCTCGCCTTTCTTAAGCTTGGTCTCAAGAATTTGCCTATGAGTCTCGAATCTTTCGACTCGAGCCAGATCTTGGAACATGTTCTTCAACTCACTGATGATTGTGAAAGCATCTGAGTTGATGAACGTTTTCTGCAGATCCGCACTCATGGTGGCGAGCATTAGACATTTCACATCCTTGTTGGCATCAATCCAACGATTGAGGGCTGCCTGAGTGACCCCGTCGCCTGCGGCTTCGGGCATCGCCTCTTCTAGGACATACTCCTTTTCTTCCTGCATAAGAACTATTTGCAAGTTCCTTTGCCAGTCAAGGAAGTTTTTCCCGTTCAACTTCTCCTTTTCGAGAATTGATCGAATGTTGAATGAATTGTTGTTTTCCATATTAAAAACTACAATTGAAAAGAATAAACAAATAAATAACCATTCATAGTTTCTCTTAATAAACTTAAATTCTAGCATACATGCATAATTCAATGTTTATCAAGCATTTTATTCAAGTTATGTGTTCCGGCAGGTTTGAATAAAATGATTCCAAGATCCTAAAATCATTGAAGAACTAAGCACAGTTTGTCGACTTAATCCTAAAACATCTTAGGTAAGCAAAAGCCTTTTGCTAATAGTCTACAAACTATTCTTGGTTGATAGGTACGTCTAAGAACTTATTAGGTAAACCTATCGATTTTGCCACGACATAAAAGGACTCCTTACTTATATCGTTGAGTTTCACCAAAACTAACATGTACTCACAATTATTTGTGTACCTTGCCCCTTTAGGACCAATAAGTAACACCTCGCTGAGCGAAAACTATTACTAGATTGATGTAAAGGATATCCAAGCAAGTGTATATTTTGGCATGGCACCTTTTAACTCAATTTTTAAGTTTGGAACTTAAGGCTCTTACTATGTTGGTTAGAATTTAAGTGAACTAAAATCCTTAATCATGCAACATAATCAAGCTTTTGATCTCATGCATTTTAAGACATATTTAAAAGCAATAAATAACTTAAAACATGCATAAGATAAATGTGATCTTGTATGGCCCGACTTCATCTTGAAGCTTTAACTTCAAAGTCCGTCTTGAAAATCTCCGTGGGAGGCACCATTTTCTTCAAATAGGATAAGCTATAATTAAAACTAATTACAACTATTTGATGGTACGCATACCATATTTGAATTGAAAAACAACTTTGGTACTTTAGACCAATTACATTCAAATTAATGGTACGCAGACCATATTTTCTATCCTTATTTGGGCTATACTAGTCACTTGATAACCTGCAAAACAGTACATATACAATATATACCATTCACCCATTCATTATCATGAATGGCCCACATAGCTGGTTAGTAAAACACATTATGCATCACGTAAACATTTGCAGCAATTAATCAAGGGCACCAATAATCTACCAATTATTCAGTCCTTATTAATTCTAATCAAGTTGTTTTAACCTTAAGGATTTGTAGACCTAATCAAGAGTTTATGACTAAAAGGGCTCCCACTTAAACCAATAAATTCATATGCTTTACTAATTTTAAACATAAAAATGTATTTCTAGTCTAACCGGAAACATACAAATTTAATTAAAATTTAAAGCTCATATAAATTTATAATTGAATCCAAAAAGTTTAATTTAATTTCAGTCGTATTTAAATTAATTCATGATTTTAATTTTAGTAAAATAATTAGAATAAATAAAATTTATTATAATTACAATATTCAAAATTAAAATCCAAGAAAATAATTTAAATTATTAATTTTAAAATTAATTAAAATTACGTAAACTGAAAATTTCAAATTAAAATTTCAAAACGATCTAATCGCAACGCAAACACCCTACGCAACGTACGCCCATGGGCCACACGCACACAGCCATCGCTGGCCATGTGCGCGCAGCCCATGCGCTGCGTCGCATCGTTGCTGCTGCTATCCTTCGCAAGGCACCACGCGAGCTGGTGCTCGCTGCGCGCGCGCCAACGCTCGATGCACGCGAGCCATCGCTCGCTGCGTTCGCTCGCCAGCGCTCGCTTTATGCGAGCCAGCGCACGCTGCGCGCGCTCGCCAGCCCTCGCTTTATGCGGGTCAGCGCTCGCTGCGCTCGCTGCGCGAGGCATCGACGCTTGGCGTAGCACTCGTGGCACGCGAGCTTGCGCTCGCTGCGCGCGAGGCTCCGCGCGCTTGCGCGAGGCAGTGCGCGTTGTGGCGCAGCTCGCTTGCTGCCCACACGCGACTGCTGTGCCTTGTATTCGCCCTCGCCCATCCGTCCATTGCTCATAGCCGACGACACAAGGCAGGGCTGCTGCCTTGTGCTCGTGCACCATGGCCTTGCTCATTGCATTCGTGCCGCATGGGCGACGAGCTCCCTTGCTCGTCGTCACATGCCCGCACTATACAACACCCCTTAAGGGTAACACGTAGCGTCCATTGCTTTGTGTGTGCAAGTTATATGAACGAATCGCATAAAATTTAAAAATTTATATTTAAAATTAATGACAAATTAATAAATAATATTAATTTCATAATTTTAGGGCGAAAAATCGAAAATTTATTATTCAATTGATTTCCGATTAACATGGATTCAATTCTAGGTCATAAAAATTTAAAATTTATCATAAATTTACAATTTTTATGGTGGTTTTTAATCATAGGTATCTAATTAAATTATAATTAATTATGAAAATCAAATTAATTCTAAATTATTCTAATTTTCAACAAATTAATCATAATTACAAATTAGATTGCATAATTAACAAGGCTAGGCATTCAAACTTGTTAAACATATACAGTAGGTCAATCAAAAATTCAAGATTTATCAACAAGAATCGCAAATATTTAATTTAACATCTTAAATTTACGAAATTTTGCATTCGAAAAACTAAAACCTCCGAAAAGTCATAGTTAGGCTTTGAATTTGATAATTCTGGGTTCGGTAGAAAAAAAATATTTTTTTCAAAATTTTAGAATGCCTTTTACATGCGGAATTGACAAAAAAATCACTCGATTTGGATGAGTAACGAAGAAACTGCCGAAAAACTGCGTACGTATAATTAAATAAATGCAATTTGCAATTAATTAACAATTACGAAAATTAATCACCCCTTTTAATTCTTGCAAATTTGTAATATTTAACCATGTTCATGCAATTTAGATTATGAAAATAATAAGAGGCTCGTGATACCACTGTTAGGTTATGATACATATGACAATTCATAAATCATGCGGAAAAACCATAAAGCCAGGAAAACATATTATTTACACATAATCATTTAGCATAGTTTAGATGCATACTCTTTGTTGCGTGCCTTCCCTAGCTGCGCCCGAACCGAACAAGAACAAGTCTTTAGGACTCCAAGTGTCGTCCCTCCGTAGATAGTCCACAGCACGTCCGGATCCGCCTTAAGATTGACCAACTAGAATCGCCCTTAAGGTACTATTATTTTCGGCACTTTATAGGCAAATGTGTGACTGAATTTTTCTCTCAAAAACTCACTTTGAATACTTGCATAATCTATGTAAATATGTGACCCTAGGCACCTATTTATAGAGTTATGGAAAAGGATTTGGAATCCTATTAGGATACTAATTTATTCAATTATAACCCTACTAGGACTATAATTAAATAATCATTATCTAATAGTTTTAGGATTTAATCATATTTCGAATCCCGATTTCTTTAGGATTCCCGCACAAGCATTGCACGAGCACCGTACACCCGCGCAAGCCTTGCGGCCCACGCTAGGCGCACATCGCTCGGCCCACTGCTGCTGTGCTCTCGCGCGCGCGCCCCAAGCCTTGGCTGGGCCTGGCCTTGCGCTGGGCCTGGTCGATGCTTGTCACGCGATGGTGCGTGTTGGCTCGCTGGGCGATGGCCTGGCTTCATGCTGGGCCTTCGTCTAGCGGGCCTCGTCCGATGCTAATTCGTACGATACGCTTCCGATTAAATTCCCGATTCCGGAATTCATTTCCGATACGAACAATATTTAATATTTCCGATTCCGGAATCAATTTCCGTTTCGAACAAATATTTAATATTTCCGTTTCCGGAATTATTTTCCGATTCCGATAATATTTCCGATTCTGACAATATTTCCGTTTGCGGCAATATTTCCGATTCCGGCAATATTTCCATTTCCGATAATATTTTCCGATACGTACCACGTTTTCGTTTCCGGCAACATCTACGACTTGGATAATATTTATATTTCCGATACGATCCATATTTCCGTTTCCGGCAATATCATCGTTTCCGGAGTATTCATTTCTTGCCTGTGAGGATCTCAGCTCCCACTGAAACCAAGATCCGTCGATTCCGAATATCCATAGATGGAGTATTTAATGCCATTAAATACTTGATCCGTTTACGTACTATTTGTGTGACCCTACGGGTTCAGTCAAGAGTAAGCTATGGATTAATATCATTAATTCCACTTGAACTGAAGCGGCCTCTAGCTAGGCATTCAGCTCACTTGATCTCACTGAATTATTAACTTGTTAATTAATACTGAACCGCATTTATTAGACTTAACATTGAATGCATACTTGGACCAAGGGCATTATTTCCTTCAAAGTCATCCTCTCCTTCTTTTACGAATTGTCCATTGAGTGTAAGTTGATGTGGAGGTACTTTGAATTGATCATTGCCAGCTCGACGGGCTCTTAGCTTAGCCTTTTGTTGCTTGTTATCGAACTTGGTTGGCTTGTATCCCATACCACAACAGTTAGTCTGTCCTTGAGCCTTGAAAGGAGACTCGGTAGGTGGTGGTAGAGTAGTACCTAAGAAGCGCCCACGCTTGATCATAATGCGCCTTGCCATGGGATTCATTTTCGACTCGATGGCTCCAACTTCAGCATTGAACCCCCAAAGGTCTTCGTCATTGTCATCATGTTCTATTAATATCATAGCCTTGTCGGCTATGTTGGTCCTCGGATGAGACGCATGCAGGGTAATGACATTTCTTTAGACAACCATTCGGACTTTCTGATGAAGTGAGGATGGCACTGCTTTGAGGTCATGGATCCAAGGTCTCCCCAAAAGGAGATTGAAACTTGCTTTAACGTTGAGCACTTGAAAGCTTACTTGCGCTCGATCGGTCCTGTGCGGAGTAGTAAAGTGAGAGTTCCCATTGCTTCCCGGCGAGTGTTGTCATAGGCATGAACACCTTGGGAGGAACTAGAAAAATCACTAGGGGTGAAACCCAAATTCTCAGCAGTGCGAAGAGGACACACATTGATGGCTGATCCATTGTCCACTAGAGTCATGGGAATGATATTGTCTTTGTATTCGACAGTCAGATAGAGAGCCTTGTGATGGCTTGCCCCCTCACATGGGAGGTCTTCATTTGTAAAAGTGATTCCTTCTTCCAGATTTGTAAGTAACCCGACCAACTCGTCATGAGTGACCTCTGGGGTGACGTTCAACTTGACGAGAGCATTGATGAGAGCAGTGCGATGCTCCACAGAGGAAGCCATGAGTTGCCAAATATTAACCTCTACCTTAGTGCGCTTCAATTGCTTGATCAAAAAGTTCTCCTCGATGGGTAGACGAACGTTAGTTGCCGGTGTCATTCTGTTGGCTGGTTCTTGAATTCGACCAGACCTAGTCATGACTTGAACATTGTTTTCTGCCTTAGGGTCCAAGTACCAGTCGGCGCTCACAATTTCTCGGCATTCATCGTCAGAGATGTTTTCAATAGGAGGGTCCTGATATGTGTCTTCATCATCGCTGGCCCATATCCCACAAACGTCTCCTTGAGGTAACCCAGATTCCGAGCTTTCACTTGGCTGCGCAAGGTGGGGCACGCGCCTTTGGTTATGAAAGATTTCCTCTACCTCGAAAGGGCCCACATCATGGAAAAGAGTTTCTTGATTGTCTTCGAGAGCCCTTATGCGAGCCTCAGCTTCCTCAACACGTTCATAGAGCTCTGCTACAGCTGCTGCTAGTGAAGTCATCTTGGATAAAATTTTGATAGAATGAGTACGCACCTAGTTAGCCCATGATTTGGAACTTTAAAACTTGCAATTCCCGACACATGATATGATATGCATGCAATGAATGAGACCTAGACTTGACTCTAAGTGCCACTCCGAAGATTCGGGATTTTGGATATTGTATTTGTATTCGGGATTTGTAACCCGTTGGAAATATTTGAGAGGAGCCTTCATTCTTTTGTGGAAGTTGACTCCTTGTACTAGAACTTGGAATATCGAAAAAGAACATTTCGACCTATTGGAAATTGAACTATTTTAGGGGGATTTCAACCCATTTTGGAAATTGGACTTGTATTAGGAGATTGAATTTTGTATTATTTCAAGGAAATTTCAACCCATCAATATTTTAGGGGGATTTCAACCCATTGGATTTGGAATATTTCAAGGGAATTTCAATCCGATTGAAAGGGAATTGATTTTGTATTATTTCAAGGGAATTTCAACCCGTCAACATTTTAGGGGGATTTCAACCCATTGGATTTGGAATATTTCAAGGAATTTCAACCCGCTAGATCTCGAAGTATTTTAGGGAGTTTCAACCCGATTGATTTGGAATATTTCAGGGGAGTTTCAACCCGCTAGATCTCGAAGTATTTTAGGGGAGTTTCAACCCGATTGATTTGGAATATTTCAGGGGAGTTTCAACCCGGGAATAGAATGTGGAATTTGAATTTGTACTATTTCAGGGGATTTTCAACCCTTTGGAAAATTGGACTTGTATTATTTCAGGGGATTTTCAACCCGTTGGAAGTATTTGGAAATAGGGTTTGTATTATTTCAGGGGATTTTCAACCCGTTGGAAATGTTTTGAATTTTGTATTTGGAAGACAAGGATTTTTTGTAGCTTGAAGATGAATTTGAAACTTGAATTTTATTCGAGGTTAGGATTTTGAAATGGAAAAGACGCACTCTTGTATATAGAATATGAGGCCTTGAATTCGGAAAATCCGGCATTATGCCGTCATGGATTTGAGACATCGAATTTGGAACTTTGAAAGTCCGGCATCATGCCGCCGTGGACTTGGAATTTTGAAGTGCTTGGAAATGAGATTGAATGAGGAAAATTATGCCATCATGGATTTGGAATTAGAAGCTTCGAATATAGGACTTGAGACTTGAAAGGTTGAATTTTACAACTTCGAACTTGAGGTTTGAAATATGGAATGGGAAAGTCGGCATTATGACGGCATGGATTTGGACATTTGAACTTGAGGTTTTGAGATTGGAATTGGCAACTTGATCTTGAGGTTTGAAGACTTGAATGTTTGAACTATAAAAGTTTTGACTAGAAAATCCGGCATTATGGCGCCGTTGGATTGGATCTTGACTTGAAACTTGAAACTCGAAATTTGAACTAGAAAATCCGGCATTATGACGCCGTTGGAGAAGTTTTGACTAGAAAATCCGGCATTATGGCGCCATTGGATTGGATCTTGACTTGAAACTTGAAACTCGAAATTTAAACTAGAAAATCCAGCATTATGACGCCGTTGGATTGAATTTGAAATTTGAAATTTGGACTAGAAAATCCGGCATTATGACGCCGTTGGATTTGAACTTGAATTTGAAACTCGAGATTTGAAATGGAAAATCCGGCATTATGACGCCGTTGGATTTGGGATTTGATTTTGAAACTCAGAATTTTGACTAGAAAATCCAGCATTATGACGCCGTCAGATTGCATTTTGAACTTGAAGTTTTGAAATTTGGAGTGGAAAATCCGGTATTATGACGTCGTTGGATTGCATTTTGAATTTGAAACTTGGAATTTGGACTTGAAAATCCGGCATTATGACGCCGTTGGATTGAATTTTGAATTTGGCATCTGTGCGTGAGGCGTGTTGGAGGGTTTTCAATCGAATGGAGTGGCACTCCTAAAAGACCTTAAATCGGCAATTTAGATGCATGAGGCTTGAATGATGCTCCTAGGGGTTTGGTTTCCTAGTTGGAGGCTAATTCGGTTTTGGCAAAGCTAGAACTCGAGGTTAGCCTTTCACGCGTGCAAAGACGCCCACACAATGCACAATAGCACGTTGTCACACTAATCATGGATATGAATGCGACATGCAAAGTTCTCAACCTAAGGTCGGTCTAAGTTTTGTATGATTCAAGTGGTCGGCTTGGGGTGTCAAAAGGTACTTGACTAAGAGGCGGATCCAGCGACAACTTGCACATCCGCCTAAGGGACGTGTGTGTCGGCAGACGACCTCCATACTTGACATCGGGAATGTCAAGTAAATGCCATGTTTCGGTGGGCGCGGAAATGGTCACACACTTTGGTCGGGAACAGTATGGAGAGTCACCATTTCGTTGCCCCCGGCGCCTGCCCGAATGTAGAACACATGCGTTTGGGCAAGGTAGAAATTCATTTTGCACAAATATGGTGTTCGAAATATGCATGAAATGCCTAGAAATTGAAAATTGAAATCGTACTTGAATGTTGTATTTGAAAAGCTCGTTTTTCGGCATTCGTTCTCGAGGTTTGGGAGCGTCCTTCAAGATTCAAAAATAGACTAACTCCCAACACAAAAATTTGAACAAAAGTGGGCAACATGCCACTGTGAGCCACTGTCCTGGATGCAGGCAGCGGCGTTTGGCGGAGGTGGCTGCGCCTGGCGCTAGTGCTGGCATCCAGTACGTAAGCAGATTAGTGGCTTGCTGCTCGAAATTTGCTCGCATTTTCGAAATTGAAATTAGAAAATCCCCAGCGGAGTCGCCAGAATCGTAGGGGTTTTTTTTGTTGGTTCGAATTTTCTCTTTCCATACAAGGGGCGGTTTTTAGAAACCTTTGTATTTTTGGATCTTGAAGGAGTCGCCACCAAAAAAATTTAAGGGTCCCGTTTGGAAAGACCAAGAGTGACTCGATTTGGATAAGGCTTTGAATCTTCGAAACGGATGGGTGAGATCCGGGCACGGGAACGAGATGCTTATTCCGCGAGCTTTAGAAATTATTCAAGTACGTGGCACAATATTTTCGAAAATACCCTAGTTTAGACTATGTGGGTTTGAATTTAGGACAAATAGAATTTCTACTTTGTATGGTGGTCACTTTTCTTTAAAGTTAATTTAAGGGAACCTAAGATCGGTTTGTCCAAGAAATTATCTTTGTTAAGCGTGATGTAACCTTGTATTTTGTTGTATTTGGCGTGTGCGGTGATGGAAGCAATAAAGCAAATAAAGCAACATCACAATAGAAAATAAGTGCGGAATTAGTAAATACAAGACCCCCTAGAGATGGACTAGGGAGTAGGTCCACATTTCCTAGAAGGACTAGGCAAGTAAAGTTGCGGAATTGAAAGTGCGGAATTGAATTGCGTTATTGAAAGTGCGGAATTGAAAGTGCGGAATTGAAAGGTGCGGAATTTAAATTGCGGAATTGAAAGGTGCATAATTGAAATTGCAACATTGAAATTTGAACTTGGGCACATGAGATCCGAACGCCAAACGGCTACTTAAAACTAAGTGCGCTCGACACGAATTCAAAGCCAAAAATCTCAACTTGGGAGAAGTTGCTCATCCCTAAGTATCCTAGATTTTGCATATAGAACTTGAACTTGAAAGCTTGAATCTTGAAATATTGAACTTGAACTTGAAATATTGAAGTTAAGAGACTTGAATCTCAAAGATCGCGCCTTTTAATGTTGAAAAGGTTAGATCTTTAATATGCTCTTACTTTGAAAGGATCCTAGTTTAGGGAAGTAGTCATGAGCAACCCTAAACATTGTTGGATCTTGAAATTTGAAAACTTGAACTTGTATATTGAAAAATGGAGTCTTGAATCTCAAAAGACTAAACCTTTAAAAGTTAGAAAGGCGTCATCTTTGATTACTCCATATTTGAAAATGATTCTAGTTCAAAGAAGTGATTACAAACAACTTTGAACATCCTTGAATCTTGAAAGTTTGCATTTTTGTATTTTGAAAAGTTTGGATTTTGAAAAGATGTATGATTGTTGCAAGTGACATTTTTAAGAGTTAAAATGCCAACTTACTAATCATTTTGAAATAGAAATCAAAACAACCACTAGAGGAAAAAAGCTTATAAGTTGCTCAGCATAAGGTTCCCTCATACAACAAGAGCAACTTATAATGGTTTTAAAAAAAAAATTATTACTTTCCCTCCAATTTGAAACCTAAGTAGTTCTTATTTCACGCAACAACACTACAACAGCCTTCAAACTTCCGTATTACTCAAGTTTGCTCTCGTCCACACTCAAACTCACTCAAACTCAGGCCACCATCACCGCGCACCATCACCACCGACGTTCGGCCATTCTTCTTTACCGCGCACTCAAACTCCGGCCACCATCACCGTGCACCACCGTCGTTCTTCGCGCGCAGCTGGCCTCCAATTCTGTTACACGTTCTTCTCACGGCCTAGCGACAAGGGTCTTCACCGGCGCCTCCTCTTCACCGGCCTCCTCTTCACCGGCCTCCTCTGAGGCTTTCATGTTCACCGGCGACAAAGCCCTACGCGGCGCCTCCTCGATCTGCTCCTTCTCACGTACCGGCGGCAATTCTCTTCACTCACCACTCAATTCTCTCCATATTAGGTGGTTGATGTTCCTAGGTATGATTTAATTGCATAATTCAGTTACATTACACCCTTATTTAATATGAAATTGCTTTGTCAATCGGTTGGTTGATGTTCCTTAGTGTTCCTACTGTTTCCTGTGCCTTATGTGTTGCTGTTATTTTGTGTTGTTGCTGCAGTCAGGCTTTGTGCTTTTGATTTGTTTTGTTGTGAGTGTTGTTCTCCATTTTCTTTGGTTGTTGTTGAGGGTGCTCTGCTAGCTGATGTCCTGTTGTGCTTGGGTGGGTGATCTGTTGGATTGCTCTGGTTCAGGCTGTTGGACTGCTCTGGTTCTAGCTGCGTTGCTGGTCTGGTTTAGCTTGCCAGGTTCTAGTCAGTTGCAGGGGGCTGCTGTAGGTCTGGTCTAGTACCACTGGTATACTGGTGGCCTGTTTCAGCTTACCCTTGATGGTTGCATCGTTCTGTTGGTGTTGCTGTTGGCGTTGCTGTTGGAGTTGGTTGTTGATGTTGTTTCTTTTGTAGTTTTTGCTTTTGTGTTTTCCAAGGTTGCGGTTGTGCACCTTTAGTTGTGAGAGTTGTTTCGTTGTTTGGATACTACTTGTTTCACTTAATCTTGGTAATAAACTTGTCAGTGGTGTATTGCATAAAAATAATAATAATAATAATACAAATCAAAATTATATATAATAATAATAATAATAATAATAATAATAATAATAATAAAAATTAATAATAATAATAGTAATAATAATAATAATAATAATAATAATAATAATAATAATAATAATAATTATAATAGAAGTACAATTACAATTAGAAATAAATAATGAAAACTAAAAACTAATAAAACCAATTAAACTTTAAAATTTTATAAAAACAAAGAAAACAAACGAGTTATGAAAGTAAGGCCTAAATCTTGTTATTAACAAGAACACAATTCCTTATTTTTAATTTGTTGATCTCATCTGTATGCGGCCTAAAATCTTTTTATTATCAGTAGAACACATGCAATTCACTTTTTTGTAATCTAATAGCTTCTTGCTCTTATGTGCAGGCTAGACGCTTCCCCACCTTGTTCAGTAGAAAATTAAATTGTCGATTGTTTTTTAGGTGAGTTTTCCCCCTTTACACTTTATTTTCGAGCATTTATGTATATATGTTTACTATTTACAATATTGTCTAGAAGTAAATGCATCATCATCATATGCCTAGATACCCGTTCAAGACTTACTCGTTAGGAGTAAGTCTTGAATAGTCCCCGGTTTGGGACTGTTCTTGGACGTCTAATCTCACTTAGGAAGTGAATGTATATCTTCTTTTTGATTCTAAGGAATATACTGGCTCGTCGTTTCCCTATTTTGTTCTCTGGGTACATATGTAGGTAATAACTTACCTACATCGTGTACTTGGTGAACAGTAGGGAAATGCTGCCGGATTTTCCTTAGAATTGAATAGTTGACATGCATTCACTAGTGGGGTTAGACGTTCAAGGATGGGTTAGGTTGGAGTGATAAGGACCTTTGGAAGCATGCATTCATTCGATAAATCAACTTCTATATGCATATGCTAAAGTGGTAGAGTTTTTGCTTTTCTATGCCAATTAAACGGGGGTTTTGGTTTGTTTAGAAGTTCCCGGAGATGGATCGTAGTTGGATGTATGGTAGACGTGACACAAAGGATTTCATGCATGGGGTTTCGGAGTTCTGTATGAGTGCTTTACAACATCAAGCTAGTACGGGGGTCAAAGAGTTTTATTGTCCTTGTGCCGATTGTGAGAATGTGAACACGGTCAATAATATTTTGGTGATTAGAGATCATGTATTTATGCGTGGGTTTAGACCTAATTACCATGTATGGGTTTATCATGGTGAGAGTGGAGTGTACGTAGGTAATTCTAGTAAGAATGTTGTGCATGAACAAGAAGAAGCTATCTATGCGGAAGGGGAAGCCGATTGTTTTGAGGTTGAGGATGACGATGACGTTGAAAATAATATTGATGATGATAATGATCGTGTCGAGGACATGTTGCACGAGGTCGAGGATGAAGTTCGCGATCGTGTTTTTGAGTACTTGTCTAAGGCGGCTGAAACGCCATTGTATCCTGGTTGTACAAAGTATAGCAAGCTTTCCGCTGTTTGCACACTCTACAATATCAAGACAAGCGGAGGCTGAACTGACATTAGTTTCACTGAGTTGTTGGTGGCGCTAAGTGATATGTTACCGGCTGGCAATGAACTTCCCAGGTCGAACTATTATGCCAAGAAGCTCATGTGTCCCTTTGGTTTAGAGTACAAGAAGATACATGCTTGTCCAAATGATTGTCTGCTATATCATAAGCAGTATGAGAATTTGGATAAGTGTCCACGGTGCGGAGTGTCGCGTTACAAACGCAAAGGGGTAAGCGGGGGTAAGAATGTATACCCAGCTAAGGTGTTGTGGTATCTTCCCATAATACCGAGATTCAAGCGCTTGTTTTCGATAAAAAAAGATGCAAGGAATTTGAGGTGGCATGCAGATCCTGATCGAAGGAAGAGAGATGGTTTGCTTAGGCATCCTGCTGATTCTCCCCAGTGGAAGACTATTGACAAGCTTCATGACACTTTTGGTAAGGAACCTCGGAATTTGAGGCTTGGGTTATGTACGGATGGGATGAATCCATTTGGCACTCTTAGCTCCGAACATAGTACATGGCCAGTACTTTTAGTCATATATAATTTACCTCCTTGGTTGTGTATGAAACGCAAGTACATCATGTTGTCGCTTCTTATATCGGGGCCTAAACAACCGGGAAACGACATAGATGTCTACCTTGAACCTCTCGTTGATGATTTGAGAAAGATGTGGGATGAAGGGGTTTTCGTATTTGATGCACATGCAAATGAGACGTTTAGATTGCGTGCAATTCTTTTCTACACCATCAATGACTTCCCTGCTTATGGTAACTTATCCGGCTACAAGAACAAAGGAATGAAAGCATGCCCGACTTGTGAAGAGGATACACAATCCAAATATATTTCTGAATGTCACAAATATGTGTTGTTGCGAACGCGAAGGCTTCTTAGACGTGATCATCCCTATCGTAAGATGAAGACAGCATTCGATGGGAATGTTGAGATGGATGTCGCCCGTAGAGCGTTGACTGGTAAGGAAGTTTATGAGCGGGTCAAGGGTGTTGAAACGGTCTTCGGCAAGTCAGTGAAAGACAAGGGTACAACTGGATGATGGAAAAAAGAGTCTGTGTTCTGGAAACTTCCATATTGGAAAGATCTACCGGTTAGGCATTGTCTTGACGTCATGCATATCGAGAAAAATGTTTGTGAAGCAATTCTTGGGACACTTATGAATATTCCGGGCAAGACAAAGGATACCAAGGGAGTGCGAGAATACTTTAAAAGTAAGGGGCTTCGTCCAGAGCTGTGGCCTCAGACTTCGGGAAATAATAGAACGAAGGAAATGGAAACAGGGGGTGCCAAGACAAAAGGAAAAGGCAAAGGAAAAGGCAAAGGCAAAGGCAAAGAAAAGGGCAACGACAAAGGGAAGAAGAATACCCATTACTTGCCTCCGGCTTGTTACACATTGTCCAAATTAGAAAAGCGGTTATTTTGTGAGTGCTTGTATGGCATTAAGGCTCCCTCGGGGTACTCATCGAACATGAAAAGATTTGTGTCTTTAAATGGCGAGTTGAAGTTGACAAGTATGAAATCTCACAATTGTCATGTCATGATGTAAACTTTCTTACCCATAGCAATTCGTGGGATATTGCCAAAGCATGTGAGACATAGTATTACTAGTCTTTGTTCATTTTTCAATACGATATGTAGCAAAGTGCTTGATCCGTCAACACTCGATGAACTTCAAAACAAAGTAATCCAAACATTATGCGAATTTGAGATGTATTTTCCACCTTCGTTCTTTGACATAATGGTTCATTTAATTTGCCATCTTGTTCGAGAAATTAAGTTGTGCGGTCCAGTGTTCATGAGGTGGTGTTATCCTTTTGAGAGACACATGGGTGTTTTACAAGATAAAGTGAGGAATCCTGCACAACCAGAAGGTAGTATGATTCAAGGCAACGTGGGTGAAGAAGTTGGAAATTTTGTGACCGAGTATTTAGCAAAACCTGAACCGATTGGACTTCCTACATCTCGGCATGAGGGAAGACTAGAAGGCAAGGATACAATTGGGTTAAAATTGATCTCACCTCCTACGCATAAGCTATTACAAGCTCACTTATATGTGTTGCATCAAATTCTAGCCGTCCACCCATACTTGGTGATGCATAAGCAGGAATTGGCTAATGAATACCCTTCCAAAGGGGAAAGAGAATTGACACAATTGCATAATAGAGAGTTCATTAAATGGTTCCAAGATAAGGTGATGGGTGAACTAGAGGTAGCTGGTAATACTGTTTGTGAAACTGTTCAGTATCTAGCTCTTGGTCCACGGGAAGTTGTGCAGTCATATCAGGGTTATGATGTCAATGGATACACATTTTGGACCGAGCGCCAAGATCAGAAGTCCTTGTCAGTGCAAAATAGTGGTGTCTCCCTTGTGGCGTCATCAAGAGAGTATGCTAGTGCTAAGGATGGATCTCCGATTGATGCCAAGTTGTCTTACTGCGGGCGAGTCCAAGATATATGGGAGCTTAAGTACGGAACAAAATTGACTGTTGGTCTGTTTTGGTGCAAGTGGGCTGATAATAATAAGAGGTGTGTAAAAAGGGATGATCCTTGTGGGTTCACTCTTGTAGACCTGGGTCGTTTGCGTGAGACTGAAGAGCCATTTATACTTGTATCACAAGCTAAGCAGATATTTTATATAACCGACCCTGCCGATAAGAAGTGGTCTATTGTTGTACCGGGAAAGAGAAACATCCTCGGTATCGGTGATGTTGAGGATGAGGACGAGTATGATGCTTTTGATGATACACCTCCATTCACCAATCCCGAAACTGAAGTGACAAACAATGTGGATAATGACACAAATTACATGCGTTCAGATCACACGGAAGGAATACTTGTTGATGACGAAATCTAGCAATGGTTAGAGGTATGAACTAAACAAGTTAAATTGGCACAACATCTAGCTGTTTAATTTAGGTCTTGTCACTGTGTGTTGGACCGTACTAACAGGCCACATGTTCAATTGGTCTACAGTACATGAATCAAGAAAACACAAGAGGCGACTTCAGACTAGCCTGAAGAAACAACCAACAAGGAGCAGTTGGTGGTGCAAGACTTGTGTATTGTGTTGGTGGTGCAAGACTTGTATATTGTGTACTGAAGAAAACCATATTGATGCAATGTACTTGTGTATTGTGTTGTGTTGAAATTTGTAACCTAAAGTTACTATATTGGGCAAATAGTCACATTTTAGCTATTGGTAGTTTGTATTGTACGTATTTGGTATTTTGGTATTTTGTATTGGACATATTTTGAGCCTGACTATTTGGGCTTCGGCCTCGTAGTCTTGCTTTGTTTTTAGGTTCATTTCTTTTAATATAAGTTTGACTATTTTCTCTGTGTGCTATTGGATGTTTTGTTTAGAATTTGGACTATATATGCCATTTTGGGCCATATATGACCTATATCGAGCCATATGAGCCTTAGCTGTGCATAAATAACTTGAAATGAATCTTAGAAACATCTAACTAAGCATATGACATATAAAAAAAGGTTTAGAATTTGGACTTAGGTTCATTTGTTTAGATTTAGGATCGAAAATGCCATTTTTGGCCATAAATGACCTATATCGACCTAAATGACCCTTAGGCATGCATAACGAACTTGAAATGAGTTTCATAAACATATTACTAATCATATGAATCATTAAAAAGGTTTAGAATGTGGATATAGGTTTGTTTGTTGGTAGTTGGGATCGAAAATGCCATTTTTTTGCCATAAATTACCTATATCGACCCAAATGACCCATAGGCGTGCATATCAAACTTGAAATGAGTCTTATAAACATATAACTAATCATATGAATCATGAAAAGGGTTTAGAATTTGGACTTAGGTTTGTTTGTTGGTAGTTGGGATCGAAAATGCCATTTTTTGCCATAAATGACCTATATCGACCCAAATGACCCTTAAGCGTGCATAATGAACTTGAAATGAGTTTCATAAACATATTTGTTTTGTGACGTGGTTTTGTTTCTTTAATTTCAGGTATAGCTCTGTCATGGATGATAATGATGACCCTATTATGGATGAGCTGATGGATGATGATGATGATGAACGTAGTGAGGATGGGGATTATGATGCAACGGTGGAGGAGGATAAAGGTGAGTCGGAAGATCGTGAATATGATGAATATATACACAGAATTGAGCAGTTTGAGGTTATGGCCGATAGGGCCCCCCCAATTGATAACCATTAACATGTGGTGGCAAATGAAGTTAGCACAAGTAAAAGTGTTAAAAAGCGTGTGAAGAGAAAGGGGAGAGGGCCAACAAAAGGACTTGGGGCGAGAGAAGAGATGTACTTGGAGTACAATGAATTCGATAACCCTTGTGGTAAGTGGCGCCGTAAGTATGCAACATTCACAGGCCTTTGTATGCGGAAGATTTCGATTTTGTTGAAATGGGAGGATGTACCCGAGGGCTTGAAGAAAACTTTTTGGGAAGATGCAATGGTAAGCCTAATTTTTCATTCTAGAAATTTATCTAATCGTGTACTTGATGTCCGAACTAGAGCATGCAAATAGTCCGAACATAACTATGGCATGCACAACTAATACGTCCGAACATAACAACGACATGATCAGGTGCTGAACAGATCAGAATCTGATCAGTTCAGCTGCAGATCAGCAGCAGCAGATCAGCTGTTGAACAGATCAGAAACTGATCTGTTCAGCACCTGATCTGCTGCTGCTGATCTGCAGCTGAAATGATCAGATTCTGATCTGTTCAGCAGCTGATCTGTTGCTGCTGATCTGCAGCTGAACAGATCAGAAACTGATTAGTTCAGCTGCTGAACAGATCAGAATATGATCAGTTTAGGTGCAGATCAGCAGCAGCAGATCAGCAGCTGAACAGATCAGTTTCTGATCTGTTCAGCTGTTGATCATATGTCTTGCGCTCGGGAATTTATGCTTGGGACTATACATGTTAACTAACATTTCCATGTTTATTTATTTGTGTAGAATCAATTCCATATTGAACCTTCCCAAGCTAAGAAGGACGTTTTTGAATCTAATCTACGTTTGAGATTCAAAAACTTCAAAGCCAAGTTGGTGAGTGGCTGGATTTCTAAGACGAGAGAGATAAGTAAGGTAGAGAAAGGTGAAAATGAAGGAGAAATGATGAATCATATTTATATAGGGTATTCTAGGCTCATTTAGATTGCATTTCTAGGCATTCGTCTCATTTTAGTTGCATTTAGAGTCATAATTGCATAAGTCGTCGTTATTGTACTCTATTACGCTCCGTTTGTGTTTTCTTTGATGTTTCAGGTGATTTTACAATCATTTGGGTGCTTTCGGAGTGTTTGGAGGTGGAACGAATGATCACCGGATGGTTTGAGTCGGAGACGAAGTGTTTGATCGGAGAATTGAGTTTTCCGGGGATGATTAACTCGATGTATCGCTTGTGCATAGCCACGCAAGATCCCTCGTTGGCTCGCAAGATCCCTCTTTGGCTCGCAAGATCCCTCGTTGGCTCGCAAGATATCTATCGTAGGCTCGCTACATTTGTCGTTGGCTCGCTACATCTATCGTCGTGCCTCATCGCTTCATGGTTGCTTGCTTCACTAGGCCAGCGAGAGATGGCTCGCTAGCTCCCTCGCTGCCTCGTTGCTCGTCGCCTTGGCCTGCTATGCATCTCACTAGGCCAGCGAGGGATGGCTCGCTAGCTCCCTCGCTGCCTCGTTGTTCGTCGCCTTGGCCTGCTATGCATCTCACTAGGCCAGCGAGGGATGGCTCGCTAGCTCCCTTGCTGCCTCGTTGCTCGTCATCTTGTCTTGCTGCACTTCACTAGGCCAGCGAGGGATGGCTCGCTAGCTCCCTCGCTGCCTATAGCTTCGTCGCTTAGCTTGCTACACACACGCGCAGGGCAGCGAGGGATGGCTCGCTAGCTCCCTCGCTGCTCTACCTTCTTGCTAGTCGCCCATCATGATGCCAGCGAGGGATGGTGCGCGAGATCCCTCGCTGCCCATGCCTCGCCATCTATCTTCCCGTGTGCGCGGCTCGTGCTCGGGTTTGGCTGCCACATCATCGCTCCATCGACCAATCATCGACGACTTTTATTTTTTATTTTCATATTTATTTATTTATTTTATTTTAGAAAATAGGAGCATATAAATACTCAAGGGAACTAATTTATTTCCCTCATGTTATTATTTCCTGAGAATTCTTTTAAACGCTTAGTTTTATTTTTCTCTCTACACATTATTGAGCCCTAGTTCATTCCATTCAATTAATCAATATAGAGGTATTTTTCATAATTTCTTTTGCTTTAATATATTATTATTGTTTTCGTTCCTTAGTTTAATTTTTCCTTTGATTATGAAATTCATGTTTATTATTTCTATCATGTTTATTAATTCAATTATGAGCGAGTAGTCGTACTCTAGGGCTAAGTAAGGGAAGCCATGTTTATACCATGATTATTATGCATAAAGTTTGTTAATTTATAGATTATTGCTTGAGTATTCCGATTGATTTGTTTTAATTGTTGATTCATATTATCGGCCAGTTTCATGAATTGATTATCTAGCTAATAGGAATTAGAATCGAAAGATCGTATTTTTAGAGGCTTAGTGCAATCGGCAATTCTGATTATGTTAGCGACCGTACTGCATATGTTGAATTGAAAGTGTTAAGACCTGACCGTAGGATTATTATGTACTTTAATTACTCGGCTTAGTTTATTCATTTATGGATTGATTTGTGTTCTTGGATTGGTATAAGCATGGTGAACCGAACAGACGCCTTAGACCTTTTAATTCATTGATAATTTCACATTTACATTCATTGATAATTTCACATTTACATTATTGCTTTAGCTTCATTAGTTAATAATATCCAAAATCAACTTTCGTTATTGAAATAGTTCGTATAATTGGGCAAAAACTAATAGAACTTGTCTCCCTGTGGGATCGACCAGTATTTGCTAAGTATCTGCTAACAACAGACACCGGTCACTTGCGGTATCACTTTTTAATTCATCAAGTTTTTGGCGCCGTTGCCGGGGAGACGGCTAGATTCTATTAGTTTTAGTTTGATTATTTGAACTGTTTCCATTGTCTCATTGGAACTCTCAGTTCCAATTGAGGCAAATCTCACTGCGTTTTCTTTCGTTGTTGTTTATGCCCAGGTCTGCCAGAACGGGTACCTTGGTTCCTCCCGATCCCGATCCCGGAAAGACCCTTCGTCAACTAAAAAAGCAACAGAAAAAGAAGAAGCAGTCAGGGTCCCAAGACTCACAGACTCCACCGAGTCACACGATGTCTAAATCCCTGAAATCATATGGGGTTCCTTCCTCGAATAGTGTTCCGACTGGGCTCACAATGCCAACTATTGATGCAGTCAGCTTTGAGATCAAACCCGCTCTAATCTCCATGGTCTCACAAAGTCAATATGGTGGCCATCCATCTGAGGAACCCACCAACCATTTGCAGAGGTTCAACCAACTGTGTGGTACTATCAAGCATCAAGGGGTCACTCAAGACCAATTGAAAGTCATGTTGTTTGGTTTTAGCCTTCGTGATAAGGCTCAGACATGGTTGAATGATGTCAAGGAGACAGAGTGGAGTGCTATTTCACAGGCCTTCCTAGAAGAATTCTTTCCACCCACCAAGACTGCTGAAATAAGGCATAAGCTGACTACATTCACTCAAGAACCTGGTGAATCACTTCGAGAAGCCTGGGATAGATTCAAGGCTTTGCAGTGGTCGTGTCCGCATCACAACATTGAAAAATGGTTCTTGGTTCAGATTTTCTACCATGGTTTGCAAGATGAAACAAAGAACACGGTTGATTCTGCTGCTGGGGGTATTTTTCTTGACAAAGAAGTGGATGCAGGTTATGATTTTCTTGCCAATTTAGCTGCCAACCATTACAGCACCACCAGATCCACATCTAAGAAGGGAAAATTGGATGTCGATGCTTATGCTCTATTGTCCTCACAAGTGGCAGCCTTGAACCTGAAGATCGATTCTTTGAAGGCTCCTCAGTCTAGTACTCCCCCAATGAGTATTAATGCTATGTCTAGTGTAGCTCCAGTGACAACTTCTTACTGCGAAGTATGTGGAATCCAAGGTCACTTTGGTCATGAGTGCTCTTATAGTTTACTGGATACTACGCAATTGGAGCAAGTGAATGTTTTTCAACAGAGACAACCCAATGACCCATATTCCAATTCATTTAATCCGGGTTGGAGGAATCATCCAAATTTCTCATATCGGGGCAACAATGTTTAGAATCCTCAACCCCAGCAACAATGGTCGCAACCACAGTTCCATCCACCTCAACCACATGTTGCTAGGCCTCCATTTCAACAAGGAGCCTCACATAATGCTCCCCCGGGGTTTAATAGGCCCCCGCATCAAGGATATCAACAACCCCCTCAGAGCAGTGCTACTCCAGAGCCTAACATGGGTGACCTGTATAAGCTCATTGCAAATATGCAGAAGACCACAGAGATAGCTCAAAAGAACCATGATGAGAGCATCAAAGAGTTGAAGAATCAGAATAGAATGTTGGAGAATCAAGTTGCTCAACTTGTTGACACTCTATCTCAAAGGCAACCGGGTACACTACCAGGGCAACCTACTCCGCCCCAGAACAGAGAAAGTGCCAATGCTATCACTCTTAGAAGTGGCACTAAATATAATGGACCCCCGATGCCCACTGATGATGCAACTCTTGCTAAGGAGAACACAGATGGACCAGGGAAAGCAATTGATGGAGAGCCTCAAGTCCTGGAAGTTGGTAATGCTGATGATGTTGGTGCAAATAAGGGGAAAGAGAAGAATTCTGATTCTTTCCCTCTTGTGCCTAAGTTACCTTTCCCTCACCGGATGCAGAAAACTAAGGTCGATCAACAGCTTGGTAAGTTCTTGGCAATGGTCAAGAATCTTGAGGTAACGGTCCCTTTTACTGATTTAATATCTCAAGTTCCTGTTTATGCAAATTTTTTGAAAGAGATGATCACTAAGAAAAGGGATTATGGTGGTGTGGAGAGAGTCGCTCTAACTGCAGAGTGTAGTGCCATATTGCAAAATAAGTCTCCACCCAAACTTAAGGATCCAGGTAGTTTTTCCATCCCCTGTCATGTAGGTGCATTGTTCATTGATAAAGCATTATGTGATTTAGGTGCAAGTGTGTCTGTCATGCCCCTTTCTGTCTGTAATAGGTTAAATATGGGAAAACTAAAATGCACACAAATCACTTTGCAAATGGCAGATCGTTCTATAAAATATCCTTTAGGTATTTTGGAGGATGTTCCTGTCCGGGTGGGAAAATTCTACATTCCTGTTGATTTGTGGTGCTAGATATGGAGGAGGATAGTCAAATCCCCATAATTTTGGGTAGGCCATTTTTATGTACTGCAGGTGCTGTTATTGATGTCAAGTCTGGGTCTCTTACTTTGAGTGTTGGTGATGATACTGTTACTTTTAATCTAACCAATGCTGTGAAATCTCCTATGCTTGAGAATACTTGTTGCAGGATTGATATTGCAGAAGAGATTTCTCTAGACAACATTCCTAGAATGTTGTATGATGATCAATTGCTGGCGACTCTCACCTTGGAAGCCCATAAAGGAGAAGGAGATTGTGAGATTGATTCCTTGATCTCGGATTTAGATGGAATTGAAGTTGAGAAGGTCGATGGTTTTGAGGTATTGGCAACTGTTTGCTCTATTTCCGAGCCACATGTAACGAAGGTAGAACTAAAACCATTACCATCTCACCTTAAATATGCATTTCTTGATGATAATGAGGATTTCCCTGTGATCGTTAATGCTGCACTCGACGATAGCCAGCTTTCTAAGCTTCTGACCGTGCTACGTATGCACAAAAAGGCAATCGGGTATAGCATTGACGATCTCAAGGGCATTAGTCCTGACTTTTGTATGCATATAATTAACTTGGAAGCAGATCACCGCCCTCGCATACAGCCACAACGTCGTTTGAATCTTAATATGCAAGATGTGGTGAGAAAAGAGGTAGTGAAACTACTTGATGCGGGCATCATCTATCCCATTTCAGATTCTAAATGGGTGAGCCCAGTGCAAGTCGTTCCTAAGAAGGGGGGGACAACGGTCGTTAAGAATGATAAGGATGAGCTTATCCCCACTCGTGTTGTCACAGGTTGGCGTATGTGTATAGATTATAGAATGTTGAATACGGCCACCTTGAAGGATCACTTTCCCCTCCCCTTTATTGACCAGATGCTAGAAAGATTAGCAAAACACAACTTTTTCTGTTATTTAGATGGATATTCAGGTTTCTTTCAGATTCCCATTCACCCAGACGACCAGGAGAAGACGACGTTCACCTGTCCATATGGAACTTTTGCATACCGCAGAATGCCGTTTAGTTTGTGCAACGCCCCTGCTATATTTCAAAGGTGTATGATGGCCATCTTTTCTGACTTCATCGAGGATATCATGGAGGTATTTATGGATGATTTTAGTGTTTATGGTTCTGACTTTGATGTATGTTTGCATAATCTTTCTAAAGTGCTTAAACGTTGTTCTCACGTGAATTTGGTATTGAACTGGGAAAAGTGCCACTTTATGGTCAATGAAGGAGTGGTACTTGGTCATCTTATTTCTGATCGTGGCATCCAAGTTGACCGAGCAAAAATTGAGGTGATCGAGAAACTTCCCCCTCCCGTGAATGTCAAGGGAGTGAGGAGTTTTCTCGGTCATGCGGGTTTCTATCGTCGTTTCATAAAAGATTTTTCTAAAATTGCGAAACCCCTCACTCAATTACTGCTCAAGGATGCCACATTTGAGTTCACTGATGCTTGTTTCGAGTCTTTTGACAGGATAAAGAAAGCATTGATAACTGCTCCGATCATTCAGCCTCCGGATTGGGATTTGCCGTTCGAAATTATGTGTGATGCGAGTGATTATGCTGTTGGAGCAGTGCTTGGCCAAAGAAAGAACAAGGTGTTGCATGCCATCTATTATGCAAGCAAAACCTTGGACGGAGCTCAGATGAATTATGCTACTACTGAGAAAGAGCTCCTTGCGGTTGTTTATGCACTTGACAAATTTCGGACGTATCTTGTTGGTTCGAAAGTCATTATACACAATGATCATGCCGCTTTGAAATATTTGTTGGCCAAGAAAGAGGCCAAACCAAGACTTATTCGATGGATTCTTCTTCTCCAGGAGTTTGATTTGGAGATTCGGAATAAGAAGGGTGCTGAGAATGTTATTGCAGATCATCTCTCTCGGTTGAAATTTCAATCTAGCACAGACGGGCCTATCAATGATTCTTTTCCTGAGGATCATCTATTCTCCGTGTCTACTCAATCCCCATGGTATGCGGACTTTGCGAACTATTGTGTTGGTGGCTCCCATCCTCCGGAATTGACATATCAACAACGTAAGAGATTCTACCATGATGCTAAGTGGTATTTTTGGGATGATCCACATTTGTATCGGAAGTGTGCCGATGGTATGTTTCGTAGGTGTGTAGCGGATTGGGATACCCACGGGGTTCTTAAGCATTGCCATAGTTTACCTTCTAGTGGCCATCTTGGTGCTATTCCGACCGCCCATCGAACTCTTCAAAGTGGTTTCTATTGGCCTTCTATATTCAAGGATGCTCGTTTCTTTTGCAATGCATGTGATGAATGTCAACGGACGGGCAATGTTTCGAAAAGGCAAGAGCTGCCACAGACCGGAATTCTTGAAGTTGAGCCATTTGATGTATGGGGCATTGATTTTATGGGACCGTTCCCTTCTTCATGTGGGAATCGGTACATCTTGGTTGCCGTTGATTACGTTACAAAGTGGGTGGAAGCTATTGCATCGCCAACCAACGACTCTAACGTCGTAAAGAAGCTTTTCAAGAAAATCATCTTTCCGCGCTTTGGAGTCCCAAGGGTCGTGATTAGTGATGGGGGTTCCCATTTTCATCAAAGGACTTTTAAGGCTCTTCTGAAGAAGCACGGAGTTACTCAAAAGGTTGGCATGGCTTATCATCCTCAAACGAGTGGCCAAGTCAAAGTTTCTAATCGACAGATCAAGAGAATTCTCGAAAAAGTGGTCAACAAGTCTCGAAAAGATTGGTCGTTGAAGTTGGATGACACATTGTGGGCGTTGCGCACGGCCTACAAGACTCCGTTGGGGACAACTCCGTATAGGTTGGTGTATGGCAAAGCTTGTCATTTACCAGTTGAAATGGAATATCTCTCTACTTGGGCCGTCAAGGAGATCAATATGGATTTAGAAGCGGCCGGTGAAGCGAGACTTCTTCAATTGAATGAGCTAGATGAACTACGGTTTGAAGCTTACGAGAATCATAGGCTCTATAAGGAGCAAACGAAGAAGTTCATGATAAGATAATTCAAAAACGGGAGTTCAACATCGGTGATAAGGTCTTACTTTATAATTCACGACTACGGCTTTTTCCAGGAAAGCTTAAGTCTAGATGGTCCGGACCTTTTACTATCACCGAAGTCAAGGAACATGGAGCTATTGAGGTTGCTAGTGAAAATGGCACCAAGTTCAAAGTGAACGGTCAACGTTTGAAGCTATACACTGAAGGAGCGTTTATTGGAAAATTGGAGACGATCTATCTCTCTGATCCACCCACCGACGCTTGAGTATTGAGGTTTGGAGTCAAGCTAATGACTTAAAACGAGCGCTTATCGGGAGGCAACCCGATTTCTAACTCTTTTTCTTTTCAATTTCTTTCATTTAATTCTATTTTTAATCTAATTTATTTTATTTATTTGGTTATTTTATTGAAAAAAAAAAATTAAATTATAAACAACAAAAGAACAAAAATATTTTATTTTGATTTCACTTGAATTCGTATTCTTATTTATTTTATTTTATTTTTTTCGTATTTTTATTTCATTTTTAGATTAGTTTTTCGTTCATCGTAATTATTCATTTATTTTTGCGTGTTTTAATTTTACTAACGATTCTAATTTTTGAGCTTAGTGGTGTTTGAATTTTTTTAGGATGTGTAGGTGCATGATCAAGCTATTCCGAGAAAGTTTAATGCATCGACCAGCCGCAAATGGATCTACGAACATCGAATTCGCCGCGCACCATGAGCATCTCAGCGAGAGAGCACTAGTAAGCCAGCGAGCGTTTCTCTGTGCTACGCCCTTGCGAGCCAGCCCACACTCGCTGCCATGCATCTCGCGCCAGCAGCAGTACCCCAGCGAGGGATCCCTCGTCACCAACACTCGATCTCGCGCAGCTCCAGCGAGCGATACTCGACCACAGCGAGGGATCTCGCCCATGTCAGCCAGCCCGCCTCGCCCAGTACACTTGTTGCTCGCAGTACCAGCGAGCGCTGGCTCGACGCCAGCGATCGATCTCGCGCAGTACCAGCGAGCGCTGGCTCGATGACCAGCGAGAGAGCTCGCCCATCCCCACAAACAACCCGCCCTCGCGCACTCGATGCTCGCAGCTCCCAGCGAGCGCTGGCTCGACGCCAGCGAGAGAGCTCGCGCAACCATGCCTGCCAGCCCACCCTCATGCCTCACCTCACTCGACACCCCTCGCCCACAAACAGCCACCCTCACCTTTTCACTCTCTTGCCTCACGCAAACACCCCACCCCTCTCCCCCCAACACCAACACCCTCGCGCAC
This sequence comes from Spinacia oleracea, assembly GCF_020520425.1. Classification (NCBI taxonomy): domain Eukaryota; kingdom Viridiplantae; phylum Streptophyta; class Magnoliopsida; order Caryophyllales; family Amaranthaceae; genus Spinacia; species Spinacia oleracea. Next base: position 20,094,532 of record NC_079492.1, on the reverse strand, counting down.
CAACACTCACCCTTTTCCCAACATCCCACCGGCAACCACCACAGCAAACCACCGGCGGTTGGCGACCACCCCCTGTTGTCGGCGCCGCCTCAACCCTGCTAACCACCCTTAAATTCCCCTCCTTTTCCCACTTTAAAAATCATAAACCCTAACCTTAATCAATTTGGGGCTTTTTGTTTCTCATGGTTGGAGTTCAAATTGGCTGAATTGTGAACTTCATAAGGGTCAAAGGAGGAGATTTACATCAATTTCATGCTCTCTTCATCCCCATATTGGTAGTAAGATTTGAATTACTCCCTCTATTTTACTCTTTGACATTATTCAAGAATTTCTATGCTTATGGTTAAATTGAATTACATGAATTACTTGATTGTCAATTGAAATTGATTGAGGGACAAATTGCTTCATTGTGAATTCCGGTTTCATTGATTTGATTGTTGCTTGGAGTACCGGAGTTTTGATTTACTTGGATTATTAGCATTGTTGATTGCGGTGACACTTATCACAGATTTCATACACCATGATACCACCAAGACGCTCAAATCCTAAGCGTAATGCCACTAAACCAAATGCACCCAAACCTGCCGCATTCAAAAAGTCACCCACCCCAAAACCTCCACCACCAAAAGCCCCCACACCCATAATACCACCACCCTTACAAGCCCCACACCCAAAATACCACCACCCTTACAAGCCCCACACCCATAATACCACCACCACCACCACATCTAAATCCTGAGCTTCGCCAACAATCTTTGCTAGCCGCCTTGCACAAAAGACCGGTCCGTTCTACACTTTTCTACTCCATAGATGCGGCTACCAAATTGGGACTTCATTCTAGTATTGACGAACTCCTTTCTGGTTCGTCTTGGGAGAAATTTCTTGGTATTACTGAGCTTACTTTTGCAGATTGGACTTATAAATTCCTAGCTTCCTTTGAGTTTAAAGGAGAGCCCTCCAAGATGTATTTTAAACTTGGTGGTGTAGCTCGTGAATTGACTGTCGATGAGGTAAATGATATATTTGGATGGGAGAAAGGATGCTTAATTGATTCATACGGGTTCAACACCTTCTTGGATGACAAGATAGGTGAGGATGGTACACCTTGTGATCTCTCCCACTTTTGGTTTCGAATAACTGGAAAAAAGGATTGGAATCCCGGCCATAGCAAGTGTGGCTCGATCATCAATCCTTCCCTCAGATTACTCCATCGGGTGATTAAGAGTGTCTTCTACCCTAAAAAGGAGATGAATCAAGTCACCTCATCTGACCTCAGACACTTATTGGCTTTCACTATTGAAAGGACCCCGGACCTTCCTACGATTGATTATGGTTCTTTCTTGGTCTCAGCTTTTCATACTGCTCGCAACAGAGATGTTGGAGATATCCATTGTGGCGGTTTTATCACTAGTATTGCCAAGCATTTTGGGTTGTCAACTAAGGGCAAGAAGCCGGTTTCATCGAAAAACTATTTGCTTGATATTAAGGCATTGGGTCGTTTTGGTTGGCTCAAAGAGACAGGAGATCGTTATATTTGGAACGTGAAACGAGGGGGACACCGCCTAGCCGACTCCCGTTATGCCTATCTCCCGTGTTCTCGAGCGGATCTCACTACCTCGGGATGTTTGACATTCTCACCTGACTTTCGACGATCCGGGAGCCGGACGGCAGACTCCGCGCGTCCACCCCCCGGACCCTCAGTGAGTCCTCCTGCGTCTCCCATTGCTGCTACCCTCGAGGGTCCGACATCACCTACTCCTATTACTGGCTCTGTACCATTTGAGCACCAGCTGGGTGCCTTTGTTTCGCTCTGCAAAACTTTTCATACTGCTGTCTTTGAGCGTCTCTCTGCTCTTGACGACCAGGTTGCCTCTTTGCGACAGGATGTTTCCACCATTCTTGCACGGCTTCCAGCTCCTGCCCCAACTCTTGCTGAGTGAGTCGTTCCTTTTCTTTTCCCTTGCATTACTATGTATTGTCGCAGTGGGGTCACTGCATCATTCTAGCTTGGGGGAGGGATATTCTATCCTTTATTGCTTTCTTAGTGTACTTTTTATCACTTTCATAGGTGTTGTACGCTTTGTACCATCCATTAGGGGTGGGAGTTTACGTGCAATGGAAAAAATGTACTGCTTTCCTAGTATTATTGATTAGTTTAGTTGTTTTTCTTTACGTGCATTCATACTTCTTTATACCCTGCATAGTGTATTTGACCTTCAAACCATGTTCGAACTTTATTTGACTCTCTGGAGCTTCTCTTGAACTTAGTTATGATTCTGAAATTCAGCCGGTTGTGCTATACATTGATAACTCCTTGGCATTGTGTGAACCAATTGAATGGTATGCGGTAAGATGTTGGTCTCGTGTCAAGAATAGCTAGCCAATTACCTTGTAGGTCACCTTACTATGTGTTTGTGTGATTGATGTGACTTGTTATCGTATGATTTTGGCTTGAGATTCATTAGTAGTTTAGTTGCAACTCACGCATGCCGCGTATGACAGAGGCCATTCTCTTAAGAAGCCTTCAGACGAATTTAGAAACATCAGTTCCTGCCTTTCATACCCATGTTGTAGCCTTGTCCGTTTATTCTTTTAACTCCACAAAATTGAGCCCTATTAGCCCCGTTGGTTACTTGTCCCGAGTCTAGCTTGGGGGAGCTTCGGTGTTCGTAATGGTTTCGTTGATGTGATTGATTGGCACACTAAGCCAATAGTTCGTGGTTCGAGGCTATGTTTGGATTTGTGGTTCGGAAATGGTGTATATTATTGTTGGCACCCAAGCTTGTAACAGTTAGAATTAGATTTATCTATGTACTTTCGATTTCATTCTTTAGTTTCATTTTCAAAAAAAAAAAAAGAAGAAAAAGAAAAAAAAAAGAAGAAAAAGAAAAATCAAAGAAAAATCAAAAATACGTTTTTCGTTTTTGTATTTAGTTTGAAGGCAAGGAAAGGGGATTTAACAAAGATCATTGACATTATATTATGTTTTTCCCCTTGGTCATATATAACTTGGTTGATTGTTCGGGTTTCATGGTTCGGCGGAGTTGGATTTTCGGCATTATCACGCCGACGCATATAGTTCACATTTGCTCCCCAAGTTGGACCTTACTCTCACTTTTTCCCAAATTATATCCTACCCTTCCTTTCCACCTAGCCCCATTACAAGCTTATTATAAAGACCTCTTGATCGGCATGTTTGTTTTGTGAATAAGCGAAAATTGTTTCTTGCTATTGTCATCTTACCCCGCGTTGCATCATATATTCATATTCTACAAAGTATGCGGCGACGACTAGCTTGATTGAGAAAGGTTTGTGGCTAAGCTTGGTTGTTTCAATTGTGGATCATGATGCTTTGTGGTTCTATTTGTATCCGAGCTAAATTTCTGTCTTGATAACTTTGTTTGATTGTTTGCCCGAGAGTTGAGTAGGTTTGTTCAGGTTCAATGAAAGTCATGTGCGTCTCATTTCTCTGTTTTCGGTCTAGTGTTGCTTGGGGACAAGCAACAGTTTAGCTTAGGGGAATTTGATGAATCATATTTATATAGGGTATTCTAGGCTCATTTAGATTGCATTTCTAGGCATTCATCTCATTTTAGTTGCATTTAGAGTCATAATTGCATAAGTCGTCGTTATTGTACTCTATTACGCCCCGTTTGTATTTTCTTTGATATTTCAGGTGATTTTACAATCATTTGGGTGCTTTCGGAGTGTTTGGAGGTGGAACGAATGATCACCGGATGGTTTGAGTCGGAGACGAAGTGTTTGATCGGAGAATTGAGTTTTCCGGGGATGATTTACTCGATGTATCGCTTGTGCATAGCCTCGCAAGATCCCTCGTTGGCTCGCAAGATCCCTCGTTGGCTCGCAAGATCCCTCGTTGGCTCGCAAGACATCTATCGTAGGCTCGCTACATTTGTCGTTGGCTCGCTACATCTATCGACGTGCCTCATCGCTTCATGGTTGCTTGCTTCACTAGGCCAGCGAGAGATGGCTCGCTAGCTCCCTCGCTGCCTCGTTGCTCGTCGCCTTGGCCTGCTATGCATCTCACTAGGCCAGCGAGGGATGGCTCACTAGCTCCCTCGCTGCCTCGTTGTTCGTCGCCTTGGCCTGCTATGCATCTCACTAGGCCAGCGAGGGATGGCTCGCTAGCTCCCTCGCTGCCTCGTTGCTCGTCGTCTTGTCTTGCTGCACTTCACTAGGCCAGCGAGGGATGGCTCGCTAGCTCCCTCGCTGCCTATAGCTTCGTCGCTTAGCTTGCTACACACACGCGCAGTGCAGCGAGGGATGGCTCGCTAGCTCCCTCGCTGCTCTACCTTCTTGCTAGTCGCCCATCATGATGCCAGCGAGGGATGGTGCGCGAGATCCCTCGCTGCCCATGCCTCGCCATCTATCTTCCCGTGTGCGCGGCTCGTGCTCGGGTTTGGCTGCCACATCATCGCTCCATCGACCAATCATCGACGACTTTTATTTTTTATTTTCATATTTATTTATTTATTTTATTTTAGAAAATAGGAGCATATAAATACTCAAGGGCACTAATTTATTTCCCTCATGTTATTATTTCCTGAGAATTCTTTTAAACGCTTAGTTTTATTTTTCTCTCTACACATTATTGAGCCCTAGTTCATTCCATTCAATTAATCAATATAGAGGTATTTTTCATAATTTCTTTTGCTTTAATTTATTATTATTGTTTTCGTTCCTTAGTTTAATTTTTCCTTTGATTATGAAATTCATGTTTATTATTTCTATCATGTTTATTAATTCAATTATGAGCGAGTAGTCGTACTCTAGGGCTAAGTAAGGGAAGCCATGTTTATACCATGATTATTATGCATAAAGTTTGTTAATTTATAGATTATTGCTTGAGTATTCCGATTGATTTGTTTTAATTGTTGATTCATGTTATCGGCCAGTTTCATGAATTGATTATCTAGCTAATAGGAATTAGAATCGAAAGATCGTATTTTTAGAGGCTTAGTGCAATCGGCAATTCTGATTATGTTAGCGACCGTACTGCATATGTTGAATTGAAAGTGTTAAGACCCGACCGTAGGATTAACATGTACTTTAATTACTCGGCTTAGTTTATTCATTTATGGATTGATTTGTGTTCTTGGATTGGTATAAGCATGGTGAACCGAACAGACGCCTTAGACCTTTTAATTCATTGATAATTTCACATTTACATTATTTCTTTAGCTTCATTAGTTAATAATATCCAAAATCAACTTTCGTTATTGAAATAGTTCGTATAATTGGGCAAAAACTAATAGAACTTGTCTCCCTGTGGGATCGACCTGTATTTGCTAAGTATCTGCTAACAACAGACACCGTGCACTTGCGGTATCACTTTTTAATTCATCAAGAAAATGAAGGAGAAAATGATGGTGAAAAAGAAGGTGATAAAGCGCCACCGATAAAGCTCCCTTTTGACATTTGGAAGCACATCACACCAGAGGAATGGGAGGCTTTTGTTGCACAAAAAACAACTCCAGATGCAGTGGTAAATTTTCAAACAATCTACCTACGTACTTTATAAATTTATTGTTTACATTTTGCATTGAAGTTGACATGTATACTTTGTAGGCAAAGCGCCAAAAGTGTTCAAATTATGCAAAGAAGAAAAAACATACTCATCGGCTAGGTCCCGAGACTTATGAAGAAAAGAGGAAGAGATGGAAAGAAAAAGGATTATACCCCAACGGTGGCAACACCTGTGCCAATGATTGGTGGTGTTCGATGCATAGTCTCGACAAAAATGGGAAATATGTAATTGTTAATCCCGAAACAAAAGAGGCTTGTGATAAACGAGTAAGTAAATGGAGTGATTTTCAATAATTTGAATTAATATATATATTATACATTTTGTCTACCTTTGTATTAATGTAACAATCACTTTCTATATTGTTTTCATAAAATAGGTTGAATATCAACAAGCATGTGCCGAAGGCAAGGTTTCTTCAGTTTTAAACAAGGATCTCTTGTACATGACTCTTGGACCTGACCCTTCCGGGCATCCAAGAGGATTCGGAGGGGTACGTGTTGGCTTGAAAAAGGCGTATGGCGAAGAATATCGCAAGCCCACCAACTCAAACTTCAGTGCATCTTCAACAGCTTCAGATATAGCTTCCATGAGAGAAGAACTGAAGAAGGAGATAACTGATGCAATCCTACAACAGATGGGCTTACAAAGCTTGGAGTTGCCCCGCCGTAGCCCTTTGGATTCATCCAGCCAACCAATTCTTGACCTTCAACCACCTAATGAAGGTCAAGAACCTACTGGAGTTCAACCACCTGCTAGAGTTCAGCCGTCTACTGGAGTTCAACCAATGCTTGGAGTTCAACCAATGCTTGAATTAAAGGTGAGCTGAATTCTGGAGTTTAATTCCGTAATGTTCTTATATAAATTTTGGAGTTTTAATTCATTCAATAACGTGATGGCTAAATTTTTACTTATTGGATATCCTGATGGTTGAATGTTAGAAGGAGACGCCTTGCGAACTACTACACCCGGGACAATCAAATGGTGATAAATTGTATGTGGTGGCCGATGCGAATGCACAACAACAAAGTGACCGACCACTAGTCCACTTCAAGCAAGTCCCGAGTGGTTATTATGCGGTCAGCCCATATAATGTTCATAAAGACTATTTGGATTGGATACTTCCGGTGCCCAACAATTTCCTCCATACTTTGGCCGATGCCTCCGGTTCTTATGTACTATGGCCATTTGCATGGTTGAAGTTTTCAGACGAGGTGTTTTGTGTTTCTAATTCCACACCTTTCTATTTTGCATAACATTTCCTATATGTTTCAATAAACAAGTTTTTTCATAATGTCTTGGTTTTTGTAAATTAACCTTACAGATCATCAAGAAACTAAAAGCGCCACCAATGAAAGTTCAACAAAAGAAACCACCAACTCAAGCTAGCAAAGATGGTCAACGATCAATGGAGTTGATTGCAAAAGGAAGTTCACAAGGCAAGAGTCAAGACTCCAAACTTAAATCATCGAAAGGTCCAGTTTCTCATGCAAATTTACTTGTGGAATCAGATGTTTTTTACTCTCTTAGTAAGCCGTGCAAATGGTTGCATAGTCTTGTTAGTGAGCTAGCGGGTGGTAATGCTATTGGAGTTCAGATGGACATGTCATTATTCCACTTTTTCGAGCATGGCACAGCATGGGTAACTAAAGACGATATATGTGAATTCCTCAAGGTGATATGCTTAATATTTCAATGATACAAGTCTTCATGAGGTAATTATTATAGTTAGTTATGGTAATGTATTTATTAAGGTAAATGGTTTGCCAAGTTTCGATTATTCTTATGTTTGCTTGTTCTTTAGGTCTCTTCAGTTCGATGATTTTAGTTCGGATAGTCATATTGGGTGGTTAGATCCACAATCAATAAGTGGTGCTAGTTTCATGAACAATCGAGCCGAAGTCAGTCAATATCTCGATGACGGTATCCGTCAATGCACAAAAGTGAAAAACAAGTTCATATTAGCCCCGTACTTTGAAGAGTATGCCTTTGCTTTAATATCTTTATTGTCCTACATTAGTGTCGATTATAATGATATTTTTTGATTGTTGTGGCATATTATGGATTATTAAACCACTCTTTTGTGATTACAGCCTCCATTGGATGCTCCTTGTGATATGTGTTTCAAGCCACACAATTTATCAATTTGATTCTTGTCGTCGAGATCCATTACGATCCGTGTTGGTCAAGTCACTATTGAATAAGTACATTCCGTATTTAGTTTTTTTTGTACATATCAAATAAAACTTGCAATCATATTTTACATTCAAGCATTTAATGTTAATTAACTTCCAATGAATTGTGGAATTGCAGAGTGTTGATGAAAATGAATGTCAAAAAAAGCGCACTTCCTCAATGGAAATCAGTTAAGGTAAATAATAACTTGTTCACTAGTTATTGTACGGCCAAAACAATTACATTTCCTATTATCTAATTTATGTTGTCTTTAATATAGTGCGCCCAACAAGAGGGTGGGGTCGAGTGTGGCTATTACGTGATGAAATTCATGCATGACATATTCAAAAGTTTCAAGGAAGTTCAAGATCTGGAAAAGGTACATAAAATAGCTTATTTATGATGTATTATTAGGCTAGAAATTAGTTAAAAAAACTATTCGCCTATAATTGGCATGAACCGTCGAAAATGCCATTTTGGACCAAATATGACCTATATCGACCCAAATGACCCTTAGGATGCATAACGAAGTTGAAATGAGTCTTATAATAATATAATTAATCATAAGAATCATGAAAAACATTTAGAATATGGATATAGGTTTGTTTGTTGGTAATTGGGATCGAAAATGACATTTTTGACTATAAATGACCTATCGACCTAAATGAACCATAGACGTGCATAACGAACTTGAAATGAGTCTTAAAATCATATAACTAATCATATGAATCATGAAAAACGTTTAGGATGTGGAAATAGGTTCGTTTGTTGGTATTTGGGATCGAAAATGCCATTTTTGGCTATAAATGACCTATATCGTCCCAAATGAGCCTTATGTGTGCATAAAGAACTTGAAATGAGTCTTATAAACATATAACTAATCATATGAACCATGAAAAAGATTTAGAAAGTGTCCTTAGGTTCATTTGTTAGTTGTTGGGATCGAAAATGCCAATTTTAACCAAAAACGACCTATATCGACCCAAATGACCCATAGACGTTCATAAATATCATGAAATGAGTCTTATAATCATATAACTAATCCTATGAATAATGAAAAACGTTTAGAATATCGAAATAGGTTCGTTTGTTGGTAGTTGGGATCGAAAATGCCATTTTTGGCCAAAAATTACCTATATCGACCCAAACGACCCTTAGGCATGCATAACGAAGTTAAAATGAGTCTTATAATAATATAATTAATCATAAGAATCATGAAATACATTTAGAATATGGATATTGGTTTGTTTGTTGGTAATTGGGATCGAAAATGCCATTTTTGACTATAAATGACCTATATCGACCTAAATGAACCATAGACGTGCATAAAGAACTTGAAATGAGTCTTATAATCATATAACTAATCATATGAATCATGAAAAACGTTTAGAATATGGAAATAGGTTCGTTTGTTGGTATTTGGGATCCAAAATGCCATTTTTGGCCATAAATGACCTATATCGTCCCAAATGAGCCTTATGTGTGCATAAAGAACTTGAAATGAGTCTTATAAACATATAACTAATCATATGAATCATGAAAAAGATTTAGAAAGTGTCCTTAGGTTCAGTTGTTAGTTGTTGTGATCGAAAATGCCATTTTTAACCAAAAACGACCTATATCGACCCAAATGACCCATAGACGTTCATATATAAATATCATGAAATGAGTCTTATAATCATATAACTAATCCTATGAATAATGAAAAACGTTTAGAATATCGAAATAGGTTCGTTTGTTGGTAGTTGGGATCGAAAATGCCATTTTTGGCCAAAAATTACCTATATCGACCCAAACGACCCTTAGGCATGCATAACGAAGTTGAAATGAGTCTTATAATAATATAATTAATCATAAGAATCATGAAAAACATTTAGAATATGGATATTGGTTTGTTTGTTGGTAATTGGGATCGAAAATGCCATTTTTGACCATAAATGACCTATATCGACCTAAATGAACCATAGACGTGCATAAAGAACTTGAAATGAGTCTTATAATCATATAACTAATCATATGAATCATGAAAAACGTTTAGAATATGGAAATAGGTTCGTTTGTTGGTATTTGGGATCCAAAATGCCATTTTTGGCCATAAATGACCTATATCGTCCCAAATGAGCCTTATGTGTGCATAAAGAACTTGAAATGAGTCTTATAAACATATAACTAATCATATGAATCATGAAAAAGATTTAGAAAGTGTCCTTAGGTTCATTTGTTAGTTGTTGGGATCGAAAATGCTATTTTTAACCAAAAATGACCTATATCGACCCAAATGACCCATAGACGTTCATAAATATCATGAAATGAGTCTTCTAAGCATATAACTAATTATATGAATAATGAAAAACGTTTAGAATATCAAAATAGGTTCGTTTGTTGGTAGTTGGGATCGAAAATGCCATTTTTGGCCAAAAATTACCTATATCGACCCAAATGACCCTTAGGCATGCATAACGAAGTTGAAATGAGTCTTATAATAATATAATTAATCATAAGAATCATGAAAAACATTTAGAATATGGATATAGGTTTGTTTGTTGGTAATTAGGATCGAAAATGCCATTTTTTACCATAAATGACCTATATCGACCCAAATGAACCATAGACGTGCATAACGAACTTGAAATGAGTCTTATAATCATATAACTAATCATGTGTATCATGAAAAACGTTTAGAATATGGAAATAGGTTCGTCTGTTGGTAGTTGGGTTCAAAAATGTCATTTTTGTCCAATATAATTGTTTTCGCAACCAATCTAATTTTTGTTTTCGCATATGAAACTTAATTTAATTTATTGGTTTGCATGTACGGTGTTCTTTTAAAGGTTTTCAAAACTCCAAGGGAGGAGCCCTTTACCAAAAAGGAGTTGGATGAGGTTCGAGACAAGTGGGCTATTTACTTCAAAGATTGTGAACTACCCTCAGTGTAATAAATAGAGCAGATTTGTAGTTATTCGTGACTCTTACATTATTTTGTTATTTATCGAGTTAATTAATTACATTTGAATTAATTCGGTAATATTATTGGAAATTTGAAATTTATATCATATTTGAGAATGTAAAGCTGGTGTTTGATGAAACATAAATTATATTGCAAAATCAGAAATTATATTGCAGAATATTAGGAATTATATTCCAGATTTTTTTATTTTTTTAAAAAAAAAACTCAAAAGTTGCCCTTGTTTGCAACAAGAGCAACTTATGTGCAGCTTATAAGGTGCCCTTGTTTGCAACAAGGGCACCTTATAAGTTTCACATAAGGTGCCCTTGTTGCAAACAAGGGCACCTTATAAGATTATAAGTTGCCCTTATTAAGGGCAACTTTTGATAATTTTACATAAGTGACCCCCCCATTGGTGGCACTTACGAAGGGCACCATATAAGCCACTTTTAAGGGCACCTTATAAGGTTTTTTCCTCTATTGAACATTGAATAGATTAGGATTGGGATTCGGAATTACCTAGTTAGGTTTAGGCAAGCTTTCCGATCAGAACTCCCAATTGCTTAAAGCTTGAAGATTGTATGGTGTTTTTGGAGGATTTTGTATTGATTTTTGTATTGAATTTTTGAGGTGCAATTTTTGTATTACGACGTTATATGTCGATTTTGCCTCCTTGAAACTGTTTAGAATTAGGGGTATTTATAGGGAGATTTGCTGCTAAACGCCAGCCATAGCCAGTGCAGCACGCAGCTGGCAGCGTTGGGCGCTGGTGACGTAGCGTGGATGCTGCCAAAACAAGGACGCGGGCTCCGTCCTTGCTTTGTCTTGTATTGGTGTGCCTTCGTACTATTTTTACGAAGTTTGGCACGTAGTGTTTTCTTGGGGATTAAGACTTGATTTTGCGTCTAAAAACAAGCCGTTTTGGGTTTTTTAATTTCGGTTTTACGGGACGAGGCCCGGCTTGCTTGGTTTTGGGGTCGGCGCCCAAATTTGACTTTCCTTATATGATTTTGAGTGGAAAAGGCGTTGTAAAACCAATGGGATAGTCCACTAGGTAAGATTGTACTTGGATTTTGAAATTGATCTTTGGAATTTGTATTTTGTACCGAGTTCCGGAATGGGAACGGCCTCGGGGATTGGATTTTGGCTCTTGGATTTTGAACATGCTTTTAGCAATTGGAATTTCCGCACGGAGTTGCTCCAACTACCTAACAAGGATAATGGTATCGTCATCATCCCAATGGGGAGACAAAAATTAGGTGTCTACAGGTAGTCTCTCGCTGAAACATACCATTCAAGGTCAGCTAGTACGGTTGCAGCGTGGGCTTTTCTTGGCTGCCCCGGTTTTCAGATCGTATCCTTTCTATGCACATTTGGTTTATGCGTAATTCAGCCTTTCCCTTTCGTTGTTTGTAGCCTAAACCAAATAATGGGGAGAACGTGGGTAAGGGGAGATAAGTCATGTCTCTTCCCCTTATGCCAAGTGGCATCCCTAGAAAGTATCCCTGGGATAACATCATTTTTGGTATGATTTGTGATGCTCAAGTATCCAAGAATGTTGGATCATATGCCTCAATGACCGAGACGGTCTCGTCCATTTTGAAACCGTACAAGTCTTCTCGTTCGCTCGTTATCTCCGTCATATATAGAACAGCTAACGTCGAGAGGTGGGGCATGGATGGCTATTGTTACTCCGATATGGTTCAGTTTGACCATTTGGTGCAGAGTGCAAGCTACACCTACTAGGTCGTGGAGCCGTGGGCGCCCTAGGAGGAGGTTGAATGTGGGCTTGATGTCCACTACTTGGAACTCTGTAGTCCTTGCTACAGGTCCAGTTTGTACGGTGAGTTTGATTTTGCCATACACTGCTCATTTGGAGTTATCGTAGGTTGTTATTCCTTGATTAGATGGCTGGAGATCAGTGTCTTTCAGCCCTAGGAATCGAGCCGTGCGGAGTGGGAAAACTTTACAGCTGAGCCGTTGTCTACCAGTCCGAGTGGAATGTTTTGACCTTTGCATCTGACTACTAAGTAAAGCGCTTTGTCATGGGCGCTTCCTTCTTTGGGTAAGTCCTTTACGGTAAAGACTATGGTGTTGGGCCGGGTATGTTAGGTGCTTTGCTGGCCCGGGATATCTCTCATGGGTGGCGGCCTAATATCCGGTTGATACACTCTTCCAAACCGGGTTTAGTTGTTGACCTCGGTTTCTACTAGAGGAGGGTAGGTGAAGGGTAATGCGTGCCAGTGAAGTAATTATGGCCTGTGGCTTCATCTTGGAAGAGGTAGACATCGTCGGCATTGTCGTCCCAGATGTTGCCATATTGATGGCTTGCTGGTAATTGGGCCAGCGGTTTCCTTGAGGTGGTATGTAGCTCAAGGGACCGAAAGTTGTGCACTCTAAGTGATCAAGTGTTATGCAGCAGGCTCCCAAAGGACTTGTGTCATTTCTTGGTTTGTGCACATTGGGTATGGGAATAATGTTGTCCTCTATCATGTCAAATTGTGTTCTTGAGTAACCACAAGCTTTCAATATCATGGCCCTTGCCTTTGTGGTACTTGCAGTAAGAAAAGTCATCCCAGTATTTTCTTATGACTGCGGGCTCAGGTGTATGTTCTAGCGGAACCAATTTGCCTTGAGCATAGAGTTGGTCGAAAGCTTCCTCTAAAGTCCACCCTAGTGGGGCAAAATTTTGGCTTCTAATCCAGCGCTTAGTCCTCGGTGGGTTTCTTTCAACAGCGTGGACCTCTTGTGTTAGGGACTGTTCGCCTTTCTTGTAAGTGTTGTTTCAAGGCGTGTATTGCGGTTTTGCCGCAACGTTCTGGATGTACCGAACATGTTTCTTGTAAGTAGGGTCCAAGTTGTCAATGAACTTTTGGACTAGCTCTGGCTCAGGAGGCCTCTGTATAATTTGAGCAGCTTTCTCTCTTAATCGAGCGAAGTAAGTCGTGAATCCCTCGTTCTTTTACTGCGAGAGGACTTCTAACTCGCGTATGGTTACTTGGAAATCCATGTTAGACGAGTACTGTTTGACGAAGATATTGGTAAAGTCTTCCAAGTGGGAAAGTCTTGGGGTGCAGCGCATAGGACCACTGGAGTGGAGTTGATTCCAATGACAGAGGAAAGGCCGGCAAGTACATAGACCTGTCCATGCCTTTCAGGTTCAACGCGCCCACGAAGCGCAAAAGGTGATTTCTGGGATTGTCTGTCACCTTGAACTTGGGCAAGGCGGATGAATTGAACTTGTCTTGTAATTTTCCAGCAAGGGGTTTAGGGTCAACCGAGAAGACTTTGCTTCCCATGGTCTGCTAAAGGACTATTTTCTCAATTTTCCTTACATTATCTCGCTCATTTTGGGCCTGAGTAGCCGTTAGCTTTTGATTTTCCATGCGGAGCTATTCCATAGCAGTGGCCCTCACTTTGACTTGGGCGGCCAAATCTTCGAGCGACATATTTCTAGTTGGTGCAGGGGAGAACTGAGGTTAGAATACTGGAGATCCTGGAAAAGGGGAATGACGGGTGGAGACAGGAGTTACTACTTCTACAATCAGACTAGAATTTGGGGTGGAAGACTTGAGACGTGCTAATCTCTAATCTTTAATTCTGCGCCAAGTAGCAGAACCAGCCCTATGTTACAAGATAGCTATTTAGGATAATGGATTGGTTTACTGTTGGACATGATTTTGACACAGACTCAGAATGGCTCGATTTTCTCAGGTAAAGGTGGTCTCCTAAAGACTTAACTTGGGTGAATGTCAGAATTCTTAGCTTGAGTGGTGTCATGTTAGCATAAGTGCTATTGGTGAGCCAATAATTACTTTCCGAATCGTTTTTTTTTTGTTTAAGCCAAGAGCATGTAAATATTGTTGAGAGTGGAACCAGTGGCGCCCGAAATTTCCAGCGCTTAAATTCACAACGTTGGAACTTTCTAGCCTTGCGCGCTGGAAATTTCCAGCGCCTGCATTTATTTGTGCAGTTGGCCCTTTTTAGTCAATTTCGTTCCGTAGCCTCAATTTTACCAATTTGTACCCTTTGTTTGAGTGTTCGTGCACTCAAATGTTCAGCATTCCTACGCAAATGAAAAGTAATCTCCGTGTATTGGCCTTTGGGTTTGGTTGGTAAAAGCTAATGCGGATTTTTTTGTTTAATTTTGAATTAATGAGGCTCAATTTCGTGAGAATACCTTCGGCGTAATTTTGAATATACGCTGCATGATGGGTATTTTCAACTAGATCTACGTAGTGCTTAAGGCAGATGCGTATTTTGGTCTTTCGAATTAGTTGCACGATAGACTGGACTCTTAACTTTCAAGTTCTGATTTGTATGCTTAAATGTAAGGAATAAGCAGGTGTGCGCTGAAAAATAACAGCGCGCAGGATGGCAGCGCTGCAATTTTCCAGCGCCGGCCTGGTCAGCATGATAATTTTAGGCGCTGGCCATTATGACTTATTCTTTTCCTCCTCGCAAGCGTTAGAAATTTTGGGCGCTTCAGAGGTGCGCGCTGGAATTTTCTAACGCTGGCCAGGGCAGCGCTGCTTTTTTCTAGCGCTTGGCTCCTGATTGCGGAATTTCAATCTGATTCGCAGCTTTAATATTATTTCGACGTTTGAAAGATTTTTTTCGGAATTTTGAAAGCATTGTTGACCTTAAACTAAACGCCTGGTTGATTAGTTTCACATAGCACGTAAGAATCTACATCAAACTAACAATAAGCATGATTTCAGGTATCATACGCATTTAGTTTATACTAGTCTCTAAGGTTCAATAGGCTTGAGTGTCAAAGTGTACCAAACCCATCACCAATCCCCTAACAGGCCCTTGTCAGAGTAGCCAGGTTCATGATGAATTTTATCAAGGCCTATCTGGTACGTGTTGGAGTGGCATATACCGTGAATGGACCTAGGAGATAAGCGGTTCGATTTCGGTGGATGTGCTACATTGAGAATGCATCGAGTGGATAACATCTGAAGCGCGTGCACCCCCGGGTTGATAGGTGTCCTTAGTCTGGACTTGGAAGATGAAACATGCAGGAAGCCGAGATTCGATATGCGGTTCTGTCGCGGTCATTCGTCACATTGAATATTTCAGGTCGTCCCAACTTAATATGGAAATAATTGTGGCGTAGCGTTCGATTTCTGCTATACGGCTTCCTCACCGACGCACTACTTGCACAAATTATTTCATTATTTTCCCCAGCGGAGTCGCCACTGTGAGGGGGTCGAAAAATACGACGAGGCGCCTCTGAAAGAGCGTACGGCCCGCACGACTTTTCCCCTCTTGATGTGGCAAGCATATTCAGTAAATAGGAACTAACTGTGGGCGTTAGCCTCTTTTTACTAGTTTGTAGGAGTCGTCATTCAGTTTAAGAAAAATGACAAAACCCGTTTATCGTGATATGCCTGGAGTGCAAACATATTTGACTCACAACGGCCATAGGTTCCCTTGTGATCCCTGGTGTGGAGATCCCTCAACGTACATACAGCGGAGCAGAGATTAAGAATTCGGGGGACGTTTACTAATACGGGGAGTGCCCAACATTAGCCTACGCGGCGGTCCTTACTAATTCAATGCGACGACGACGGGACATGCGTTATGCTACTGGTTTGTCCAGGGATTATCTGATTTAGGCGTGAATAATATAACAGATTAAAGTATACAGGTTTATAAGGTGACGAAAGCTGTAAAATATAGATTCAAGTTACAGTATAGTGTAGGGCTATACTGCGGTTCTCGGGAACACCTACCACTTGACTTTTCTATCTTTCCTTTTGGCTTTATAACTTTCCGATGACTGGCTAACAGTGGGACGGGATGCTTCCTGAGTTTTTGTATATTTTAGGCTTAGGAATTGGGTTAAGACTTCAGCAGCACTTTAGCAGTATTCAAACTAATTCAAGTGATCGTGCGGGCAGGTTCTGCTTAATAGAGTGTTAAATGCGGCAGATACACGAATACGAGACAAAGAGAAGCTTCGGACAATACTCAAGCTTAGGGTTTTAGGTTAGGAATGTGTGTTATTTTCCGGAACTTAGAGGCCCTATTTATAGTAAAACGGGTCAGAATAAGATAGAATTAAGAAATAAGAGTTTTTCAGCTGAGATGTGTGCAGCGCTAGAAAATTCCAACGCTTGTATCAAATGTGCTGTTATTTTCTAGCGCTTCGCATTTTGGCGCCAGATCTGTTTGTTTACAACTCGATTAAACCTTTATCTCGTGTGATTGTGTGAGAAATAAATTGCAGCGCCAGAAAATAATGGCGCTGAGAATTTGTGCGCTGGAAATAAGTGGCGTGTACAATGCCAGCGGTAGAAAATTCTAGCGCTGGTGTTTTACTTCACATTTCCAATTTTATCCGGTTTTTATCCAAATCTCACTCACGGCTTTATCTTTTAGAATATGGGTTTGGATGCAACTCTTATCCTTTATCTAGCGACAAATTGTAATGCGACTTAAAAAGTCGGATATTTATCTTATACTGTTACC
This sequence comes from Spinacia oleracea, assembly GCF_020520425.1. Taxonomy (NCBI): domain Eukaryota; kingdom Viridiplantae; phylum Streptophyta; class Magnoliopsida; order Caryophyllales; family Amaranthaceae; genus Spinacia; species Spinacia oleracea. Next base: position 20,077,385 of record NC_079492.1, on the reverse strand, counting down.
ATTCTGGGCATCATTCAAGCATAGCAGTTACTATAAATCGCAGTTTCCAACAACGGAAATATGGTTTACGGGATTATCAGTCATTCATGGATCATTCTCTACATATTTAGGAAAGCTTAGTCAACATGTTTTTGGTTTCATCATCGAACACACAGTGTCGGGCCTAGCGACAAATGTAGGCGTCTACACACGCATCAAATATAAGTAATGCTTAATCTATACTTTTACATGGATCCTTGGTTCGGGATTATTCCTCTTTTGTTCATTGGATTAACTGTAAAACTAAACAACCCATGCTGTCCTTAAGAAGTTACAAATAGCCTACGACTCGTCCAGTATCTAAGTACAGCATCAATCATAATGATTGATAGACGTTAATCCTAGATATAAACTTGGACATTGGATAAATAAAATTTAGAATTCTAAGTTAGGGGAAATTTTACTAATTAATTGACGTCCGTCAATTAAGTACGGCGAATAACTTGAAAGTCCCTACAAAAAAAAATTGAATGTCCTTTATGGGCAGAAGAGACGGTAAGAGAAGCATGCAAACATTATAAAGAAATGAAGCATCCTGTTTATTTTAAGCAGTAAAACAAGTTTCCATAAAAAACAAGCGTGTCGAAGCACATAAATTTAAAAGGCGCCGAAGCCCAATTGTTTAACAACATACCTCACGGTGTAGAAGAAAAAAAATTAAATTGTTCATTACAAACTCCAACGACGTTAAAAACCACCAAGCACACACAACGCATAAACTAAAATGTCATAAACTTCACGGCAGAGCAGCGGCAGAGCTGGTAGAAGTTGGGACGTCCAAACCACCTGGACTGTCACCATCGCCAAGCTTATCCTTGGCTAAGGAATTCTCCTCTTCTTGGAAGGGCGAGTTTACTTCCTCTCTTTTAGCGTCAGAATCCTCAAAGACGGGAGGAGGAAGACCTAGCTTCCCATCGGCAAGAATGGTACATTCCCTGCCGCTCGATCCGAGTTTCAAATTAAGAGAAGGGTAAATCATCCTTGTACTCGTCCTAGGCAAGTCGGGTCCACTCCTTGGCTTCCTTCTCAACAAGAGAATATGCCTCATTCGCCTCGACCTTGACCTGATCAAGTTTGGAGCGAGATGCAACCAATTTCTCCTTCAAAGAAATTACACGTGTCTTCAAAGCCGGCTACTCTTGCAACTTCACTTTCAGCTCAGTGATGTAGGATTGCACCGAGAGAGTCTCGGCGATAGAGTGTTAACAATAAGTACTTGGACATTTATTTTGGTCAAGTACTTTTTGTTGTTATTCCTGATGATGGCCAACTCCTAGCTTACTCTGGAGTTAATCGTCTCCCGCATCTCCATTCGCACCTGCTCGAACGTCACAATGGCATACTCCCCGGCGGTGGTTGCTTGATGGACCTGTGCTAAAAGCACACGACTAACCTCGGAACACCACTTCCTGACATTCTTCATCTTGATCAACTATTGCCGTCAAAAGTGAGAAAAGCATCAAGTTACAAAACCAAAACCTTTTAAGGAAGAAATAACACCAAGTAAATAAGAAACTTACGTCCAAAAGAGTCGCCTGCACGGCTCCAAATTGAGCCTCAGCTTGCCGAGGAAACCTGTCGAGATACTCATTGGGGACGACCTTCATCATTCCTAAAATGATCATAGCCTTCTCCCTTGACGAAAAAATACTTCATTGATGGTATTTAGAGAATCTCTTTGTCAGCCAGCTCCTGCTCTTTGAAAACTGGGATGGCAAAAATAAGGGCCTTAGTATTACTTGGAGAAATTGATCTGCCCAACGCCGCACGACAAGTGCTAGCAAAATTCTTATAGAACTTTCCACTTTCCTCCTTTATCTTCTAACGAGTTACATCTGGGATCTGCGCCTTGACAGACTCGCACATGCCGTCTAGAATTTCCGATGAGGCCGATAAGGTGATGATCTTGTAGGAGAAGAAGGGTCAACATCCGCCTCTAGACGTCCGTTGTTGGGAGTGTCGTTAGAACCCCTTACCTTCTCAGAAGGAGCCTAGAAGGTTTTAACGGCACCTCCTGCTCTTTCTTAGGCCGCCTTACATTCGGCCTCACCCGCGACTTCTTGTCTGTGGGTGGAGATGACTTATCCTCTCCATGAGCTTCAAGGTCGCCAGCCTCTTTTCTCTGTTCTGAAAAAAAAGGAAAATCGATAAAGAACAGGGTGGCACAACACATCCTAACAAAGAAAACCGTTATGAAAAGAAAAGTGACAATAAAATCAAGGTAAGATCCTTCCCGACGAGCCCCTTCAGCTTGTGCTCCAGGATCTCATTCATCCACTCCTTAGTGTCCACCTCGCCTCTCTTTTGGGGAAAAATATTTGACATGGATGTTGCTCTAAAAAGACAAACAATTACAGAGTTAGAATATAACGATAAGTAAGAAAATTTAGCCTCAATGTCTCGTCGGTTTGCCTTGATCTAACCCATGATTTAGACCAACGGCCGTGAGGAAAAAAGTTCCTAATTGTGCACAGGACGACAACCAAGTTTTAGGAATGTGCATTGTTTTATAACCAACAATGAGGGGTTCAGCTTGAAAGTGGTCAACAATTTAATCCCATTCGTCCTCACTCAATGCCGACAAGACTTCATCCTTGCTCAGATAAAAAAGATTAACATGCTAGTGGCCAAACTTGAGCTCAATCTCTTCGTCCATCGTCGAAAAGACAACCCACCTCATCCTCTAGAAGTGATGCTTGGGCGACTTGTCAAAAGTGGTGATGTACACCCCCTCTATTTCTCAAGTGAAACCACCCCTCGGCCGCACCAGGGGCCTTTTGAATATTCACTAAGAGAACGAAGACATTAAAAGACGGACGGAGACCCTTCAGCTCACACGTAGAAATATACCCCAACACACACGATCAGGAGTTAGGCGTCAACTAGGACAGACCCATGTCGAACCCATCTAAAGCCTCCAAGACGGATGGGTGTGATGGGAAGCACATACCATTTCTCAATGCCCCATTATAGACGAGAAACCCTCATGGTCCCACATCATAAATGGTAGAAGTAGTAACAGCCGGCATCCTGAACTCATATACAGGACCCACATTCAGCATCTTGGTATAGTCATATCCTTTCCTCTCAAGACATTTTAGCCACCTAGGGGTCGATTGTAATCTTAGTAGCCGGAACTTCGGCACTTTCATTCATCTTTTGTTTCTCCGTCGGTCCAGCCTCGTCCTCATCTAGATCAGACACCTTGAACGAGTCAGCTGGCTGGCCATAAGGTCCCTTTTCACCTCCCGTCTCCTCCATCCAAAATTCATTGGAGGATGCGGCGCCAGGCCACGAGCTTGGACCTTCCTCTGGTGGAGCATAACTCATTTTTTTGACCAACACCCTAATGGATCTCCCTCTGTCAAATGAAGGGTATATATATCCCTTAAGCTTCTAATTAGCAATGTTTGTTGTCTTTTTTGTCCTACCCAACGTACCCTACATAAGATGCACAATGGGAGCCAAACTTAAGGAAAATAGGGAGAAAAAAGAAACTGGGGACACTGGAGTCTGACCACCACATCAAGATATCTGACACTTGGCCCCAAAACCGGTGTGTCGTCAAGACTAGTGACGGGATAAAATCAACCACGCTCGATGCTTCTCTAAGGGCCAAAAAATATATAGAAATCATAAAAATAAAAAATAAAAAGAGAATAAAAGAAGTTACCTTAAAAATGCTGGTTCTAACGGTAGCAAAAATCACAATGAACCGTGTTGTGGGATCTTTTACGGTGATGACGTGTCACGCGTTCCTCGGAGGTATCAAGTATGAGTTGGCACAAACTTCTGACAACCTTCAAAACAAGAATATTCACATAGGAATATTCCCTCCGATGCTTAAGTAAGTATATGCTAGATAGATAAGTAATTTTAGAGAGAAAGGCAGAGCAAAGGTAGTTTTTAGGTAGGTGGGAATGAATTGATTGCCCTTCTACCTAGGGATCTGCACTATTTCTAGTGCTAGGCTTTCTTGGGAATTGGTCCCTCATAGCTGCATGATTGGGTGCTTTGTAAGATTGGGACACGTGTCCGCTATATTGGAGACTTGGTTTAGGCCTGGTGGGCCTCTTGAGCGTTTGGCTTTTTGGGTATAGCTGATCAGGATCTTCCTGGGCAGATGGGTCTCATGACCTACTGATGGGCCTTGGACCTGGAGGTGTATGTGAGTTTATGAGACGATTCACGGCGGGCCTTTGGGCCTTCTTTCTAGGCTATCATAGTACGGCCAGGTGGCGCTCTCGAGGCCACATCATTTTCCCCTCAAGGAGGGTGCCCCTCGCCTATGTGGGGTAGGATGCTTGACATGGTGGAGTGCCACGTGTGGTTGTTTTTCAGAGCTTGAACTTCCCCCTTTAAAACCTTCAGAAATCTCTCATTTTCCTTTTGTTATTTCAAAGTGATTTTGTAGAGAGAGAAAGAGAATTTTCTGTCAAAGATTTGTTGTGCTTTCGTTTGGTGTTCTTGGATTCTTCATACAGTGTTCTTGGAGCTTGGACGATTTTGTTCAGCCTTTCTGTCAGTTTGATCACTCTTCGGTAAGCATTTTTATCGACTTCTTGTTTCTACATGTTTATGGATTTTCCTTTATGTTTACGATTTCTTGGGGAGGCATCCTGTTTGTTGCGGCACTCTTTTTCCTTTCTTTTTGCTAAAGTCATACGTCTTGTTCCTTATCCAGGACGGCATGGCTCGAATTAGGCAAACAGCCAATGTGGGTGCACGGGCAGCGCCACGAGAGAAGGACAACAGGGTTCCTTTTTCGAGCCCGTCCCAGGGAAATAGGGGTGGAGACAGGGCGATAAGGGCGGCGCGTTCTTCAAGGAGAAGGAAGAGCGTGGCTCGCCGTCCTCGTGTTCCTCGTGAGGATTTTGAGGATGACTCCTCTAGCTCTTCTGACGAGGAGTTTGCAAAAAACCTTCCTCCTATGGTTCGGGGAAAAGAAGATGTTGATTTTTTTCCTTCTGACATCTTTCCCAACATGAAATGGCTGAGGTATCTGAGAGAGCAGGGACGCGACTTCGAGCGCTTCTTACTCTTGCCTCAAGGATTTAGTTTTAAATGTCCACGTCCTCATCATTCTGTACACCAACTCTCTCTGGGTGAGGTCGCTGTCTACATAGCTACTTTTAGATTGGGTCTTAGGTTTCCTCTACATCCCTTTGTGATGGACGTCTTGGAGGGGTATGACATTGGTCTTGCTCAGCTGACCCCTAACTCTTGGGCAAACATCTTTGGGTTCATTGCCAAGTGTGCATTGAGCGGCGTCACTCCTTCTTTTCTCGCCTTCATTAGGCTTGTAGATATTGCCCCCTCCTCTCGTTCTCCTCAGGGGTGGTTCACCCTATATAGCCGGCGGGGATATAAAACGGTGGTGGGTAAGACCTCTAGCTGGGTTTGGTGGAGGAAGAAGTGGTCTGTTATCCGAATGGCGGACCACTCCCTTTTAGGGCGTCTTTCCCGGTGGAATTTCCGTCCCCGTTATTTGTCTAGAGGTGACGCCTACCCGCGTCTTTTGTCGAGGGATTGGAGGCTCATAAAGCCTTTATTTCAGGCCGAAATGTATCGGATGTCTTCAAAGAGTCACGCGTGGGTTCCCAATACTTGGCTTCCCCATGTGGGTCAATTTACCAACATGGTTTTTCTTGCGGCCGTCGGTCTCTGTCCTTATCTGAGTAGAGGTAGCTTTTATAGACTTTTTACCAAAACCTTGTTTTCTTTTCTTTCACTAACCTTCTTGGTTCTATGTAGATTCCGTCATGGATCGTCTGTCCCCTGAAGACAAGGGTTTGGTGGACGTGCCTACCTGGTTGTCCCAGGTGTATACAGATGATATTCTGAAGGCCGTGGAGGCTAAGAAGAAGGACTCCTCGAAGAAGTCCGACGAGGGTGCTTCTGGTGACGCTGCCAAGGTATGTTCTGTTTGTTCTTTGATATTCTTCTGCATTGTTCTAAGGCCTATGTTCGGTTGTTCTTTGTTGCATTTTATAGGAGCCCACTTCGTCGGCTACAAAGAAATGTCCTGCGTCTTCGACGGCGGCTCCTAAGCCAAAGCGCCCCTTTTTCAAGAAACTGGGCACTGCTGATGTTGCAGCGAAACCGTCGCTGGTGACGTCGTCCGCCCCATTGGCTGAAAAAGGAGTCCCTCTTCCTCAGGCCTCTTGTCCTCCTCCTGAGTACAAAGAAGCATCTCCCCATGCGGCCGCTGAGGGAGACTCCGCGTTCAAAGTGGTCGTGGACGAAGGGGTCGCTGACCTGGTTGCCGCCTCTGGCGCTGCTGCAAAGGTTGGAAGGGCTTCTTTGTCCACATCCAAAGAGGAGGAGGACAAGGGGTCTCAAGGTCCTTCTGCCGGGGACGCCCCCATTCCTCCACCAGCTCACTCGATTGGTTAGTGGTCTAGTACTTCAGGCGTCATGATTGGTAGTTTTAGTACTACATTTGACATTTTGATGTTTGTTTAGTTGACATGTTCAAGCGGATGCGGCGTGCTGAAGTGGCGAACATTCCTTCATCAGGTGGATATAGTTCAGAAGAAAAGGACAAAATCCTTTCGGACGTCTACGCTGTAATTCCTGAGGAGTATGTGAGCTCGCTTCCTGGAATTGATCTGGGGTGTTTTGGGGCCATGCAGTCCCTCGTTCTTGATGTAAGATATACTTTACTGTTTTCTTCTTTCTCTTTTATTTTTATTATTTTTTTTTTTTTGTGGGGCTAAGTTCATTTTTGGCTATGGCAGCTCTTCATCCGTTGTGCCGAGAGTCGGCATTATCGCTTTGATATGCATAAGGAGATGTTGAAGCACAAGGACCAGATTGAGAATCACGAGAAGTATGCTGGGAAGAAGGCTAGACAGATCAATGAAGATGCGGATATTAAGATCAAGTCGGAGACGGACGCTCTGAGGAAAGCTGAGGAAGACGCCCACGAGTATGAGAGAAAGTTGATGGAGCATGAGGAGAGGTTGGCTGCTTTGAGGAAGGGGTATTCCTCGGTCTTGGAGCGAGTGAACAACTTCTCCTCCAAAGTGGACGCCTTAGAGAAAAAACTCAAGGCTACCCAGGAAGAGATTGAGACCGTGCGGGGGAAAGCCGCTAGCTCTTTCAAGGTTGGGGAAGAGTCCATCTTGGAGAATGCTCGTCGGGCATGGGACCAATCAATGGACAGGAAGGACTTCTCCTGGTTTAAACGTCGCATCTTGTATAAGATGGCCGTCTCGAATGCTAGACGCCTTGGCCTAGATCCTCCAGAGTTCTTTAGTGAGGGGGAGGATGAGGACGCGGAGGAAGAGGAGGTGAATTCCCCGGAAGGCTAGGATGTCCAGAACGGGAACTCCACAGCTCCTCACTCATAGGGGATTTTTAATTGGTGTTGAGTGGCGCCGTGAGCGCTTGTAATAACATTGATGCCTTTTGGGCATTATTTATTTGGTTTTGTTGCGCCTTGTGCGCATGTAAGAATATTTAGTGCCTCCTGTGCACTTTGCTTTTTATTCCTGTTCAGTTTATTACTGGTATTTCAGGAACATGCTTTTTGGTCCATTTGTGGACGGTTACCCCAGTGTTTTAAGTGATCAGCCTAATTTGGGGCGCTAATCTAGGCCACTTCTCAGGCCGTCAATCGATTAGTCTCTTTGAGACGCCTTCAAAGGAGAAGGTGTCTTTTGTTCTTGTTTGAGCTTTGTTTTGCTCTTTTTAAGTCTTTGTTAATATAGGTCACTTTTCAGGCCGTCATTTATTTTGGCAACTAGTGACGTCACCCCTTTAGGGTTTGTTCAACGTGGGGGTGTTTCACCCCTTAGTTTTTGAGTGACTTTATTGAGTCGTAAGTTCATCAGGTAAGGAAACATTATCATAGAGATTATCATTTCACTAAGTAGCAAAACTAAATTGGCCGTTTTGTAGGCAGGCATTACAGGCCGTTTTGTAGGCTCTGGCACGATTGTTAGGCCGTTTAGTAGGCTCGAGTTACATAATTTATACTATACTAATAACATTCTATTTTTAGCCACTTTTTTCTATCTTGGCTGGTATATTTTCATTGGCAGCAGGTAGTTCTTCCTCAAGTTTTCTCTTGGACCTCACTTCGGCCAAATCTTTTTTCCATGATGACGGGTTGAGGGTTGTGAGGTAGCAGTCTCTTGCTTGCTGTTGGTCTCCATGTATAGTTCCTATTGCCCCATCATCACATACAAACTTCAGGAGCATGAGGTGGGTGACAACTACTGCTTTAATCTTGTTCAGGGTGGGACGTCCCAAGATGACATTGTATGTTGTCAAGTCTTTGACAATTAAAAAGTCTACTCCCATCTTTCGTCCATCTTTTCAATCCCCAATCCGAACCGGCAAGTTGATGACGCCCACGGGATGTATTATGCTTCCTCCAAAACCGATGATGGGGTAGTGTATGCTTTCAATGGTCTTTGGATCGTGAGCTAGACGGCTGAGGCACTCCATGCTCATTATGTCGGACGAACTCCCTGTATCTATCAGGATACGCTTGACTCTCATATTGGAGATTTTGATTTCGACCACCAGAGAATCATCATGTGGGGTGGCTACTCGTCCGCCATCTGACTCGCATATCTCAATCCGAGGGAACGGGTCTACAAGTGATTTTCCTGACAGCATCACTTGTCCTAGGCAGCTAGCGTAGTCTTTCTGTCCCCTCATAGTGGGCCCCCTAGCAGCTGGCCCCCCAGAAATGACGGCTACAAATCCTCCTTGGCTGTGGTTTCCCTCTGTAGGTGAGACAGGAGACTTGTTCTTCTTGTATTGGCTCTTTCCCGAGCCGTGAGCATTTCTTTGTAAGTAATTTTTGAGGTGTCCTTTAGAGGGGAGGCCGTCTAGGGCTCTCTTTAAGCTTCTACGGTTCTTGGTGTCATGCCCTATATCCTCGTGGAACTGGCAATACAGCTTAGGGTCTCAACTCTCAGCAGGTGACTTCATAGGAAAAGGCCGTTCAAGATCAAACCGTGTCCCAACGTCTTTTAGGATTGTGAGGAGATCTGTGTTATACTCAAAATATTCTCTCTCTTGCGGACGCTCTCTCTTGTGCCCAGGAGAGTTATCATGCTCTTTTGATAGGGCCCAAGTGCCATTTACCCGTGGCGCCTTTCGATCTACCTTATCCTTCTTTCCTGAGGAGTCTGTTGCTTCACCTGTCTTTCCATCCTTGGACGCGCTGCATATTTCCGTTGCGTGAATGAATGCTTCAGCCTCGTCTAGAACTTCGGCCATAGTCCGCACACTCATCTTAACTAAATCAAACTTGAAGGACCCTTTCTTCAGTCCTCTAATAAAGTTATCAAAAGAGACGCCGTCGGGTAGGTCTGGGATCTGCCCAGCCTCTAGATTGAATCGTTTCACATAACTTCTTAACGATTCATCTTTCCCTTGTTGAATGCATCCTAAATGCTGAAGGAAATATTTCATTCACCCAAGGTGCATTAAGTCTAATACCAAGGTTCAGATTAATTGCGAACAATAAATTCAGTGAGATCAAGTGATCGGAACAGCTAGCTGGAGCAATGCTTCCGATCAGTGAGTTCTAATGGATATTGAACTCACAACTTACTCTTGACTGAACCTACAAGGTCACACTAATGACACGTAACAGATCACCGGATTAAATGAATCGGAAATTCATTTAATAGCTTTTCGGGAATTAGTTGGAAACGTATTATACGATACGACCTTTGTCGGAATCGTATATCGTATCGCGAATATTCGTAAGCTGGGCGACACGAATAAATCGTATCGTACGACGGTGATTCGTCGTATACGAAACGATAAATAATATATCGTAAATATATTAAATCGCGAATACGAAGGGCATCGGAGTTGCCGGCCCGTCGAGCCAAGCACATAAGCGTGCAAGGCCCAACGAGCCAGCAAGCTCGCGAGCAAGCAAGGCAAGCCCATTGGGCGCGAGCACGCAACAACAAGCATTAGCGCACAGCACGACGAGCGAGCAAGGCCCACGGCCCATCTGCTCGGCGCGCGCGCTGTGGGCTTCGGCCTGCAGTGTGTCGCTGGGCGCGGGCGTGTGTCCGTGTTGCTTGGCTCGCACGGCTTGCTAGCCGGCCTTGCTTCTTGCTTGGTCGGTTAGTAAGGTTAATGATATAACCTTACAACCTTGTTTCCAACACACATACAATTCATACACTCAAACCCTAGAGACACAGAGAACCCTAATTCTCTCTGTGCCTCCAAAGTGAGTTCTTCCCAAAAAGCAAAGTATCTTGATCAATTGTCTAAACTACGATTATCAAGACGGATCTGGTCGTGTCGGTGAACCAAGTAGAGGAACGACAATTTGAGTTCTTTGTTCGTGTTCGTTGACAGATTATTGTGGAAAACACGCTTCGAATGTAAGTTTGATTAATCTGTGCTTTATACATGTTTCCTGGCTTTGGGGATTGTTCCGCACATGTTATTATGTTTAACTGTATTCCCCTACAGTGGTATCATGAGCCTTATGTATTCAAAGAATGAATTAGCATGATTATTATTGTTTTTGCATCTGTCGAAATTTTGGATTTTTTGTTGATTTTTCGGAATTTTTTACGAATTATTGCATGGATTGCGTATAATCAGGTGCGAAATCAAAAATCATCGCTTTTTCGATTTTTAAAACCCTAATCTGATGGAAAACGATTTTCTAAGATCAACTCATGTGAATAGAATTGCGAAAACAGGCCTTGAAGTATCGTTTTTTGGTCGTTTTTGTTAATTTTTCATTAAAAATTAAAAGTGTCGGACAGTAATTCAATTAAAAGGTCGACCTAAACTACTCGGAATTACTTGAAATTTTGACACAATGTTGCTGGGTACATGCTTGATCTATGGTAAAAAATTTCCCCAATTCGTAAAATTTGAAACCCTAATTGAATTTTAATTAATTTTGGTTTAATAATTCGGTTAATTGGGGAAGGGTGTATAATTTCATGGGTCAGTGGCTATTTTTTAAAATTATTGGATTAAAATTTTGAATGGTTTCGTTAATTTTAATCGCACTTAAACCAAATTATTAATAATCTGAAATTTAATTGTTTATGAACGATATAAAGTTTCGGATTTCTTTAATTAAAAGTTCAAACTTTAGAGTTGATTCGATCGTTCTTGAAAGTTTGAATATTTTTAGCCCTTGACTTATTAATTTTACGAAATTGGATTGTCGTTAAAGTTTATTAAATCGTTCAAAATCTTTGTTTTTCGAAAATAAAAATCGTAACTTTTTTTTTGAAAAATAAAATTAATGCAAGTTCGTGAATTAAATTTAATTTTAATTAAGTTGGTCCGTTTTACGAACCAAAAAAACGAACATGGGCATGATGGAAGTATGGCTCGTCGAGCCATACGAGGCCATTGTGCTCGACCGAGCCATGCGACACGGGCAGCAGCAGCTATGCTGCGTGCCTCGTGCGCGCTAGGCGAGGGAGGGGCAGGCGAGGTATCTTGCGGGGCTGCGACGAAGCGAGGCGCAAGCCTTGCAACGTCTAGCACACACGATGCACAACACGCAGCGCAAGGGCAGCGATGCTGCGGGGACGCGGTGCGCGCGCGCGCGCGATGGGGCTGGGGGTGCGCGAGCTCTGCTCGTGTGCTCTTGGGCCTCACACAAGGCGGGGCTGGGCGCAAGCCTAGCCCGATTTAGCAATTGGACTTTTTTTAAAAAATCGTTTAATTCGTTGGGCTTCGTATATTTGCATTAATTTGGGCTAACGGGTATTTAATTTAATATTTTATATGCTTGGGCCGGGCCGCGAGTTTTAATTTAATATTTCATAATTAATTATCCGGAATAATTATTGGTTTGAGTGGGAGCCACTAAATGAAATTAAAATTAAATAATTATTTTTAATTATTTTCGTAGGTCGCATTATTTTAATTAAATTCAATTTTAATTAGAATAAAGGCTAAGGATTAATAATTTGGAAATTGATTAATCTTTTAGGACGCTTTTATGTGAACGTGAATTTTAATTAATTCACGTAAATACTTGCATATTAATATAGGCCATTCGTTTTAGCATACGAATGGGTGAATGCATAGAATATATATTTTATGTAATGCAGGTACTCCAAGTGACTAGTATGGCCAATTTAGGATAGTTAAATACGGTCTGCTTACCGTTCTATCTTTGAATGTAAAGTTTTAAATATGGTCTGCGTACCATGGAAATTTTGATGTAATTTTATTATTTTCAAGTATTTCTAAGTTTAGAACTTTAAGTTAGCATTCAACGAAAGGTAGGAGCGAAAATCCGGTTCGGTTAGGGTAGACCCAGGGGAAGAGCTGTGCAACGAAGATTCAAGACGATGCCAAGCTAACAAGGAGGTGATGAAGATTGGATGCTTCAAGACAAAAGTTTTGGGCCATACTAGATCACCATTTATTTATGCACTTCTATATATATATTAGGAAATTTGGTGAAACACTACCTTTAAGTTTGGTGGTTTTGTGAATTGCTACCTTTTTAAAAGGAAATTATATTTTACTACCTTATATGTTTGGTTTGTTTGACTAACACTACCATTTGCCGTTTTTTGTTAATGTTTTACGTCTTTGGACTCCACTACAACGGTTATTTAATATGGCAAATGCACAAAATGACAAATGAACAGAGATATTTAAAAGAATAGAAGAAATACACGATGGAAAACATTAACGAAAAACGTCAAATGGTAGTGTTAGTCAAACAAACCAAACTTATAAGGTAGTTAAATTAAAAAAAGTTTTTATAAGGTAGCAATTCACAAAACCACCAAACTTAAAGGTAGTGTTTCACAAAATTTCCTATATATTATGCTTGAATGTATGAATGTATGTATGCTTTGCATGAACAGGTTGTTTCCTATGAATCGATTAGTTTTAAGTTCACTTAATAATCGAACCAACATAGAAACAACTAGGTCCAAGTAATATTGAGTTTAAAAATTGCCTTCCAAATCAACACTTACAAAAATCTAGGGATCTAAGATAGTAGGTTTACGCTAAAGCGAGGTGCTATTTTAGTTGACTTAGGTGGTAAGGAGTCCTAAAGGAGCACGTTGATTGTGGTTGCAACTCAAACAACAATGGAATTAAGTTGTGGCAATGGGATAAATTATGGCATTAGTTTATTAACCAAGAGTAATTTGGAGATTACTAGCAATAGGTTTTGTTTACCTAAAATCTTAAACTACTTAAGACATGCTAAAGTTGCTTAAGGATTTAGGACTTTTGGGGTCTTGGAATCGTTTTATTCATTTTGGACCATGTTTTTTGCTTTTTGCATGAATGAAATGTTTTAATAGCTTTAATGATTGCATGTTTTGCTTTTATTTCAAAGTTATTGAATTGTATGAATGGTTGTTTATTGCAAATTCTTTTCGATTGTAGTAATCAATATGGCCGCGATCAAAACAAAACTCAAAGTAACTGAAATTCTGGATGTAAAATTGAATCTATCAAACTTTCTTGATTGGGAGAGGAAGCTTCGGTATGTCCTCAGGTGGAACAACATTGAATATGTAGTTGACCATCCCGTCCCCAGCTATTACTCAAAGGATATGACTCCAGAAAAGCACTATACGTGGGCAAGCCACGTGTCGCTAGTGATGGATCTTATCCTTGGCGCTATCCCCAATGATTGGAGTGCAAGGTTCGTTGCATACGAGCCATGGGCACTCCTAAGGCATCTTAGGGATATATGTCGTGGTAGATTCCAACATGGTGGTCAACACGTCGACCAAAATGTTTATGAATTGGTAAATTCATTTGAGGATCTAAAGCTTAACGCTCCACTTGGTTGTTGCTTTGACGTTGAAAGACAAAAAGCAAGGGAAAGGGTCATTGATCTTGAAATGACAGAACGGACGCCAATCAGAACTCATACAAAGAAAATGGTTGGGCTTCTCAACCGACTTGAGTTACTTGGTGATCCATTCCCAGATTCTGCAGCTGCAGGAATACTTTTGAATTCTCTTCACCCTGGTTATAAGAAATTCAAACTACTCTATTTCTCCAAGAAAAGGGAGAATACTCTTAGTGAACTAATTTACTTGCTTCATCAGTACGAATTGGACTTTGTAAGTGATAAGCAAACATCGCTAAAAGTAAAGAGTAAGAAAATCAAGAAAAAGGTTCCGGGGAAGATCCAAAGCAAGGGTGCATCTCCATCTACTTCAGGAAGACAAGTGGCGCCATCCAAGAAGAAGATGAAGAAGGATCGTTCTCCATCTACATCGCAATGCTTCAATTGTAATGTCATTACAAGCGAGATTGCCCCAAACTAAAGGAAGAGAAGAAGGACGGAAACGTTGCTTCTCCTTCAGGTATGTATGTTATACATTGTAATCTTTCTAATTCTACTTCTTGGGTATTAGATACTGTTTGTGGCTCACACTTATGTTCCAATTCACAGGGACTAAGGAGAAGTAGAAGGCTTGATAAAGGCGAGATGGATCTACGCGTGGGAAATGGAGCACGGATTGCTGCATTAGCCGTAGGATCTTATTTTATTTCTTTGCCTAGTGGGTTTGTTTTGGAACTAGAAAACTGTTACTACGTTCCTAGTATCACCAGAAACATCATTTTCGTTTCAAGTTTGGATTCCAAAGGTTTTAGTTTTCAATTTAAAGACAATAGTTGTTCTTTTTCTTTGAATGGAATGTTTTATGGTTCAGCACAACAAGAAAACGGTCTTTATGTGCTAGATACGAGCAAACACATTTGTAACATAAATACCAAAAAGGCTAAAACTGGTGATTCGAATCTCACATTTCTGTGGCATTGTCGATTAGGCCATATAAACATAAAGCGCATGGAATTACTTCAACGGAAAGGAATTCTAGAATCATTCGACTTAGAGAAGATTGATCAATGCGAATCTTGTTTACTTGGCAAAATGACAAAGCAACCTTTCTCAAAGGTGGGAAAAAGAGCAAGCGAACTACTAAGGCTAATACATACGGACGTATGTGGGCCTATGTGAAGGAAATAATGCCCTTGGTCCAAGTATGCATTCTATGTTAAGTCTAATAAATGCGGTTCAGTATTAATTAACAAGTTAATAATTCAGTGAGATCAAGTGAGCTGAATGCCTAGCTAGAGGCCGCTTCAGTTCAAGTGGAATTAATGATATTAATCCACAGCTTACTCTTGACTGAACCCGTAGGGTCACACAAATAGTACGTAAACGGATCAAGTATTTAATGGCATTAAATACTCCATCTATGAATATTCGGAACCGACGGATCTTGGTTTCAGTGGGAGCTAAGATCGTCACAGGCAAGAAATGAATACTCCGGAAACGATGATATTGCCGGAAACGGAAATATGGATCGTATCGGAAATATGAATATTATCCAAGTCGTAGATGTTGCCGGAAACGGAAACATGGTACGTATCGGAAAATATTATTGGAAATGGAAATATTACCAGAATCGGAAATATTGCCGGAAACGGAAATATTGTCAGAATCGGAAATATTGCCGGAATCGGAAAATAATTCCGGAAACGGAAATATTAAATATTTGTTCGAAACGGAAATTAATTCCGGAATCGGAAATATTAAATATTGTTCGTATCGGAAATAGATTCCGGAAATGGAAATTTAATCGGAAGCGTATCGTACGAATTAGCATCGGACGAGGCTTGCCGGACGAAGGCCCAGCACGAAGCCGGGGCCATCGCCCAGCAAGCGTGCGCGCCACAAGCCCAGCCAAGGCAGCGCCCAGGCCTACCGCAAGGCAGGCCCAGCGCGCGCCAAGGGCCACGGCTGCGTGGGCCGTGCTGCGCGGGCTGCTGCTCGCACGCGCATGGGCAGCCCTTGTGGCTGCCGTGTGTGTGTGAGTTTGTGCTCATGCGTGATTCCTGAATCTACAAGAGTCAGTGTATGATTAAATTTCTATTCCTAATTGGATAAATTAATTAAATAGAATTCATGTAGGATTCTAATTCCAATTAATTCGCATCCTACTAGGATTACGATTCCTTTTTCATAACTCTATAAATAAAGGCCTAGGGGTCATAATTTATATATAAGTTTCAAAGTATTCAAAAGTGAGTTTTTTGAGAGAAAATTAAAACACATCTTGCTCATAAAAGTGCCGAATTTTCTAGTACCTTAAGGGCGATTCTAGTTGGTCAATCTTAAGGCGGATCCGGACGTGCTGTGGACTATCTACGGAGGGACGACACTTGGAGTCCTAAAAGACTTGTTCTTGTTCGGTTCGGGCGCAGCTAGGGAAGGCACGCAACAAAGAGTATGCATCTAATTATGCTATATGATTATGTGTAAATAATATGTTTCCTGGGTTAATGGTTGTTTCCGCATGATCTATGTAAATGTCATATGTATCATAACCTAACAGTGGTATCACGAGCCCCTTATTATTTTCATAATCTAAATTGCATGAACATGGTTAAATATTACAAATTTGCAAGAATTAAAAGGGGTGATTAATTTTCGTAATTGTTAATTAATTGCAAATTGCGTTTATTTAATTATATGTACGCAGTTTTTCGGCAGTTTCTTCATTACTCATCCGAATTGAGTGATTTTTGTGTCAATTCCGCATGTAAAAGGCATTCTAAAATTTTGACAAAAATAATATTTTTCTGCCGAACCCAGAATTCTCAAATTCGAAGCCTAACTATGACTTTTCGAAGGTTTTAGTTTTTCGAATGCAAAATTTCGTAAATTTAAGATGTTAAATTAAATATTTTGCGATTCCTGTTGATAAATCTTGAATTTTTGATTGACCTACTGCATATGTTTAACAAGTTTGAATGCCTAGTCTTGTTAATTATGCAATCTAATTTGTAATTATGATTAATTTGTTGAAAATTAGAATAATTTAGAATTAATTTGATTTTCATAATTAATTATAATTTAATTAGAAACCTATGATTAAAAACCACCATAAAAATTGTAAATTTACGATAAATTTTAAATTTTTATGACCTAGACTTGAATCCATAACAATCGGAAATCAATTGGATAATAAATTTTCGATTTTTTCGCCCTAAAATTATGAAATTAATAATATTTATTAATTTGTCATTAATTTTAAATATAAATTTTAAATTTTTATGCGATTCGTTCAAATAACTTGCACGCACGAAGCAATGGACGCTTCGTGTTACCCTTAAGGGGTGTTGTATAATGCGGGCATGCGACGACGAGCAAGGGAGCTCGTCGCCCGTGCGGCACGAATGCAATGAGCAAGGGCGTAGTGCACGAGCACAAGGCAGCAGCCCTGCCTTGTGTTGTGTGCCACGAGCAATGAACGAATGGGCATGGGCGAAGGGCGAGCCAAGGCAGTCGCGTGTGGGCAGCAAGCGAGCTGCGCCACAACGCGCGCTGCCTCGCACAAGTGCGCGCAGCGAGCGCAAGCTCGCGTGCCACGAGCGCTGCGCCCAGCACTGCTCGCGCGCGCAGCGCGCGATGTCGCTCGCCCAGCGAGCGATGTCGCGCACCAGCGAGCGATGGCTCGCGCGCGCAGCGCGCGATGTCGCTCGCCCAGCGAGCGATGTCGCGCCCCAGCGAGCGATGGCTCGCGCGCACAGCGAGCGAGCCAGCGCGCCCAGCGAGCGATCTCGCGCGCGCACTGCGAGCGATAGCTCGCGTGCGATGGGGCGCTGTGCGGAGGCTTGCGATGAGACAGCAGCAGCTATGCGACGAGCGCATGGGCTGCGCGCACATGGCCAGCAATGGCTGTGTGCGTGCGGCCCATGGGCATGCAACGCGTAGGGTGTTTGCGTTACGATTAGATCGTTTTGAATGTTTAATTTGAAAATTTCAGTTCACGTAATTTTAATTAATTTTAAAATTAATAATTTGAATTAATTTCTTGGATTTTAATTTTGAATATTATAATTATAATAAATGGAATTTATTCTAATTATTTTACTAAAATTAAAATCATGAATTAATTTAAATGCGACTGAAATTAAATTAAATTTTTGGATTCAATTATAAATTTATATGAGCTTTAAATTTTAATTAAATTTGTATGTTTCCGGTTAGACTAGAAATACAATTTTATGTTTAAAATTAGTAAAGCATATGAATTTATTGGTTTGAGTGGGAGCGCTTTTTAGTCATAAACTCTTGATTAGGTCTACAAATCCTTAAGGTTAAAACAACTCGATTAGAATTAATAAGGACTGAATAATTGGTAGATTATTGGTGCCCTTGATTAATTGCTGCAAATGTTTACGTGATGCATAATGTGTTTTACTAACCAGCTATGTGGGCCATTCATGATAATGAATGGGTGAATGGTATATATATTGTATATGTACTGTTTTGCAGGTTATGAAGTGACTAGTATGGCCCAAATAGGATAGAAAATATGGTCTGCGTACCATTAATTTGAATGTAATTGGTCTAAAGCACCAAAGTTATTTTTCAATTCAAAATGGTCTGCGTACCATCAAATAGTTGTAATTAGTTATAGCTTATCCTATTTGAAGAAAATGGTGCCTCCCACGGAGATTTTCAAGACGGACTTTGAAGTCAAAGCTTCAAGATGAAGTCGGGCCATACTAGATCACAAATATCTTATGCATGTTTTAAGTTATTTATTGTTTTAAATATGTCTTAAAATGCATGAGATCAAAAGCTTGATTATGTTGCATGATTAAGGATTTTAGTTCACTTAAAATCTAACCAACATAGTAAGAGCCTTAAGTTCCAAACTTAAAAATTGAGTTATAAGGTGCCATGCCAAAATATACACTTGCTTGGATATCCTTTACATCAATCTAGTAATAGTTTTCGCTCAGCGAGGTGTTACTTATTGGTCCTAAAGGGGCAAGGTACACAAATAATTGTGAGTACATGTTAGTTTTGGTGAAACTCAACGATATAAGTAAGGAGTCCTTTTATGTCGTGGCAAAATCGATAGGTTTTCCTAATAAGTTCTTAGACGTACCTATCAACCAAGAGTAGTTTCTAGACTATTAGCAAAAGGCTTTTGCTTACCTAAAATGTTTTAGAATTGAGTCGACAAACTGTGCTTAATTCTTCAATGGTTTTAGGATCTTGGAATCATTTTATTCACACCTGCCGGAACAATAAAATCGAATAAAATGCTAATAACTTGTTTGAATTGCATGGTTGCTTTAATTTCAAGTTATTATTCATGATAAATGTTTAGACTTTGCATCTTCAATGTATGTTTTAATTATTGTTTATAATTAAATATCTTGCACTGCAATAAATCCTTTTAGAAAGGTAACAGTAAATTTCCTCGATTGGTAGTGAATCCAAGAACGATTCACGGAAAAGAGAGAAAGTGAGCAATTTAAAATGTACGTTTCTTATATCGACTTTTATGGTTGTTTTCGAATATCAAAATCGAATGGCAAACCAATTGGTGCTTGTGAATTCAAAATACACTGTAGTTTTGAGATCATAAAGCATTGAGTCTAATACGCTCAGCTTTACCAATGGTTAACAACCTAATATCTTTGTCCATTTAATTCTCGAATGAGTCTAGTCCCTAGACATTCGAATAGATCGATACTTAGAGAACTTTAGAAGCTTCTGGTAAGATCATCTAGTTGAAACAAAATATTCAACATAAATTAAAATGGTAAAGAACCTTGTTGGTGACATTGGACATGTCTAACAAAGTATAAAAGTCAACACTAAAGAATTCAATTCTTAAGACTATAAGAAAGGGTACAAGAAATAGGATAACAAAGGAACAGATGACAGGAATTTACAATTCCGTTTCTACCTATAAGTTTATGTTTAAAGAGAAGTGACCTAGGAATCAAACTTCCTTGGTATCATATACCGCTTGAGGTTCTTACTTCGGTAATAACTCAAATAATGGAAGCTAGGCTACACTAATGGCCTACAAGTGGGAAATGAAGCATTGCAATGCTACATTAGTTGTAGGGTCATCTAGTTTGTTTTAAGTCCTTTCAAAGGCTGGAACTTAATGGCTATTTTGTTCCATAATCAGCATACCTAAATTTCTGCTTCAAACACAGAAAGACTCACACTCAAAGAAAAACAAAAACAATGTTTGTTTGTTTATTTGAATGAAATGGTCAATTACAGGTTGAGTCAATATGCTTGATTAAAACAAACAACTCTTTAAAGAACTTTACTAGGTTCAAATCAACCCCTTGATTTGAGTTCCACTAATCTTTGGCATTGTTGCTTAGACCATATCAACAAGTTAACATTCAAAAACTCTATGGACTTTTGAAAGTTGGTTGATTTCTAGATCAACTTAAGACAAGCTAGTCTTACTTGTTGAAAGTAACAAAAGATGTGAACTATTGTTAGAACGCCTAGACAATAGAGATCAAAGCTAAAGAAATATTTTATGACTTTATTATTTCACATGGATTTGAGTGAATGTAGGTTTATTTACTCAAATGTGATATAAGTTGAATCTGTTTGGCTAGTTCAAAGATTCAGAAGTATAAAATCCACTTGGCAAGAAATCATAAAGATCTAGGTTAGATCATGTTGATGATTACTTGAGACCAAATATGATCATCAATGATTGTGTGTTGTAATTTCACAATCTAGGTCCATAAGATATGGCATATCGTAGTTGGAATAATCGAAGTCAATTAATACTTGATTCGATCAATGATGAATCATAAAGACTTTTCCTATAATTTCTAAAACAAAATGCTCAACTACCACCAAACTAAACCAAATTCGTCAAAGCTATTGAAAAGTAATTTCAGGATATCTTTTCAATTATATATATCTAAAGAGTTGCTAAACTCAGTGGGAGCTTAGTGTTTGTTATTCAACAAACTAAGGCCCAAGTCTAGATATATGTTTCATTGTGATTTATTCAAATGAGACACAAGGGTATTGTTTCTACCACGAATTTTTGAGAACATAATGTTTGTTTGCTCGAAATAATGTCCTTTTGGAGATTCGTTTCCAAAATGACAAGTGGGAGAAAATAGACCTCGAAAGTCTTCGAGGCGAACAACAAACATAAACGGACATTCCGGAGGCTTTTCGAAGTGCTTCAGAAAAACCGAACTTATTCTTTAAGGACTTTAGAAGTGGCTTTAAAGAATAGACATCTCTTAGAAGACTTTACAAGTGCTTCAAGGAGAACAGAATATTCAAAGGACTTTCAAGTGGCTATTGATATTCTATTGTTTGATGTTCTATACCCAAGTAGGCATAGAATTCAAGTCACTGAAACTATGAGATTCTTCTATTAGATAGTGAAGAAACATAGAGATCAGGTCAATGAAACTATGAGATTCTTCTATTAAATAGTGAAGAAACCTACAACTTGCAGTCAAACTATTATCATATAGATTAATGAGTTTGTGACTTGTAAGAAAGCTATGACGAAATATAGATTCCCTAAAATGGTTAGAGGCCATATATAGACTATATGTTTAAATGGTTAGAGGCCATAAAACATACTCAATGTTTTGATGACAAAATTAAAATTTTGTTGATTTGCAAGAATAGTTTCACATCTATTGGTTGCAAGTTTGTTTTAAGGATAAAAACCATCAAACATGAATTGTGTTCACACACAAAGCTAGATTAGTTGCTAAAAGTTACAAGCAAATTCACGATGTGGATTGTGTTGAAACCTCATGCAAAATCGTAATGCTTCAAGTCTATAAATTCAAGCAATGATTGCATATTGGTAAATATGGCAATTGGATGACAAAAGTATTCCTCAATCAAATGTTGGAATAAACTATGTACATGGCATGTCATAGGATTTGTGGATCCAAATAAATGCTTGAAAAGGAAAGCTAGCTTATAAAATCTAAGTACAGATTTAAGCAAGCAATTGGGAATTGGAACTGTATTTTAAGTGAAGCTAATAAGCATTTTAGTTTCATAAAATATACATGATTCTTATAGATGTATAAGAAGTTTAGTGGGAGTACATAAAAACTTATTTGGTCCTATGTGTATCACACACATATCTCTCTATTGTGAAATAACATTCAAATGCTAATGACTTAGATTTGAAATTATTCATCAATGATGGACCATGGCGAAACTTAGTACATATTGGGTATTAAGATCTATTTACAAAGATCTTATAATATTGTTTTAGATTAAGTAATGGCATTTACTAAATCAAACACGAAAGTCTCCATTGGAGATATTCGACCCATGTAAATAAATCTAAGTAAAGAATGTTTGAACTATGTATAAGCATTTACTAAGTTAAACATCAAAGAATCTAAATGAGATTCTTAACCTATATTATATGTCAAAGAATTTAGCTGGATTCAGTATCTACTAAAATTGAATGAGCTAAAGTTACATGAATAGAATTCAATTGGGAATTATTCTGCAAAAGAATTTATCATGTATGATATAATATGAGGATCGCCAAAAACGTATCGTATGACTTTAGGCATGACGAACATATACCAATCTCTATTGATCTAAGTGAAGATCAACTAGATTGAGATCAAGAATACTTATGGTACTTGAAAAGGTACACAGGAATAGTTCTTGATTCAAGGAAATAAAGATACGCTAAATATTGATGCTACACGCATAAACACTGGCAAAGGATCAAGCAAGACCCTTTGGAGTTAACCATTGATAAGGACGAGCTATAGAGCATCGTGTTTTGAAATGGCAACATGGATTGGAGACCATGAGTTGTTGCGTGGGAAATTAAAATAATAATTTCTATGTTCTAAGATATAGTTGGAGAGTCTTCCACATATCTATGAACTGCTTGGATAGGTAAATCCAAACAAAGCATCACTAGCAACCTATACAGTTGAAGTAAAAGTAATTATTGCCTAAGAAGCAATAAAACAGGGTTGTTTAAAGTTCTTCACTGAACTTGGGTAGATCACCTATCTGCTGGCTTGATGGTTCTTCATTGAAAAATGCGTAGAACCACTCTTGAAGCAAGAAAAACGTCTACTAACTTGATGGTTCTTCATTGCAAAGTGAGTAAAACCACCATCAAAGTAAGAAAGACTAGATCACATAATAAACAAACTCGAAAAGATCTTATCATCATATCTCGAAGAACATTCGATGAAAAGGATATTAAGATTGGCAAAGCATGATAACTAAACCTATGCAACAAGTGAGAAGCAACACTCACATTGTAGCACTGGAAATCAAGCATAGCTTTGAATTCCATGAATTGTTTTAGAAGATGGGTTTGAGGCCCATGGTTATAAAACATTGGGGTTGAACGTTTATCATATATGAAATGTATTTTCATATTCCATTTAATCTTGGTTTAGTATTAAATGATGAGTCCCTTCAAATTTGACGATATATTCAAGATAGACTGTCAGGACCAGTCCTGTGACTAAGAAATGTCTATCAAGTGAACTTGAATGTCAAAGGTTGAAAATGGTCCCTAATCGGAGTTTTCTATAAAAATTGGACGCATAGAAAACGTTAGACGATTAGAATGCAAGATGACTAGTAGTTCTGTTTCTTGAACTATGTGGACATGGAAATGTCATAATCATTTGCATAGATACTTACTTTGGGAAGACTAGTATCGGACAAGACCTATGAAACTTTACTGTAAGAGATGAAAGTCTGTCATAAGTAAATTTCATTAAATTATTAGACACTAAATCCTCAATACCTGAGTGATTTGAGATTACTTGTTTGAGAACTGGTTGCTTTGACGTTGACCAACCGTCGCACCGTAAAAGGAGGCTATAAAGGCAACGCTCAGGTAATCACCTATCAAACGAAGTCTAATCTCAAGATCGCAAGATTGGGATTGTCCTCCCATAAATCGGGATGAGATGCTTAAAAGTTGTACAAGGCCACTCGGAGAGCTAGAAACTGTGAAATGCATGGCCGTGCTCGGATGAATCATAGGCTATGATTATCTGTTTATTTGATCAGTTGAACTCTGAAACCGAGGAACACCTCTGGACATAATAAGGATGACAACTCTTACCTTATGTTCAAGAGCAAGCATCGAGCGACAAAGGAATTAGGAAATGCACACTTGTCCCTAAGGACAAGTGGGAGACTGAAGGAAATAATGCCCTTGGTCCAAGTATGCATTCTATGTTAAGTCTAATAAATGCGGTTCAGTATTAATTAACAAGTTAATAATTCAGTGAGATCAAGTGAGCTGAATGCCTAGCTAGAGGCCGCTTCAGTTCAAGTGGAATTAATGATATTAATCCACAGCTTACTCTTGACTGAACCCGTAGGGTCACACAAATAGTACGTAAACGGATCAAGTATTTAATGGCATTAAATACTCCATCTATGAATATTCGGAACCGACGGATCTTGGTTTCAGTGGGAGCTAAGATCGTCACAGGCAAAAAATGAATACTCCGGAAACGATGATATTGCCGGAAACGGAAATATGGATCGTATCGGAAATATGAATATTATCCAAGTCGTAGATGTTGCCGGAAACGGAAACATGGTACGTATCGGAAAATATTATTGGAAATGGAAATATTACCAGAATCGGAAATATTGCCGGAAACGGAAATATTGTCAGAATCGGAAATATTGCCGGAATCGGAAAATAATTCCGGAAACGGAAATATTAAATATTTGTTCGAAACGGAAATTAATTCCGGAATCGGAAATATTAAATATTGTTCGTATCGGAAATAGATTCCGGAAATGGAAATTTAATCGGAAGCGTATCGTACGAATTAGCATCGGACGAGGCTTGCCGGACGAAGGCCCAGCACGAAGCCGGGGCCATCGCCCAGCAAGCGTGCGCGCCACAAGCCCAGCCAAGGCAGCGCCCAGGCCTACCGCAAGGCAGGCCAAGCGCGCGCCAAGGGCCACGGCTGCGTGGGCCGTGCTGCGCGGGCTGCTGCTCGCACGCGCATGGGCAGCCCTTGTGGCTGCCGTGTGTGTGTGAGTTTGTGCTCATGCGTGATTCCTGAATCTACAAGAGTCAGTGTATGATTAAATTTCTATTCCTAATTGGATAAATTAATTAAATAGAATTCATGTAGGATTCTAATTCCAATTAATTTGCATCCTACTAGGATTACGATTCCTTTTCCATAACTCTATAAATAAAGGCCTAGGGGTCATAATTTATATATAAGTTTCAAAGTATTCAAAAGTGAGTTTTTTGAGAGAAAATTAAAACACATCTTGCTCATAAAAGTGCCGAATTTTCTAGTACCTTAAGGGCGATTCTAGTTGGTCAATCTTAAGGCGGATCCGGACGTGCTGTGGACTATCTACGGAGGGACGACACTTGGAGTCCTAAAAGACTTGTTCTTGTTCGGTTCGGGCGCAGCTAGGGAAGGCACGCAACAAAGAGTATGCATCTAATTATGCTATATGATTATGTGTAAATAATATGTTTCCTGGGTTAATGGTTGTTTCCGCATGATCTATGTAAATGTCATATGTATCATAACCTAACACTATGAGTACGAAAACTAGAGGTGAGTTCAGCTATTTCATAACGTTTACGGACGACTTTAGTAGATATGGCTATATTTACTTAATGAAGCACAAGTCTGAATCGTTTGAGAAATTCCCAGAATTTCAAAATGAAGTAGAGAATCAACATGGCAAGAAAATCAAAGCTCTAAGATCGGATCGAGGAGGTGAATATCTTAGCCACGAGTTTGATGACCATCTAAAAGAATGCGGTATTCTTTCTGAATTGACTACTCCGGGGACACCTCAATGGAATGGAGTGTCGGAACGGAGAAATAGGACCTTACTCGATATGGTCAGGTCAATGATGGGTCAGGCCGAACTTCCTTTACAGTTCAGGGGACATGCGTTGCAAACTGCAGCACTCACACTGAATCGTGCTCCGTCAAAAGCTGTTGAAAAGACTCCATACGAATTATGGACTGGGAAACTTCCAAAGTTGTCTTTTCTGAAAATTTGGGGTTGCGAAGCATATGTCAAGCGATTAATTTCGGACAAGCTACAACCTAAATCTGACAAATGTTTCTTCGTTGGGTATCCAAAAGAAACTATGGGGTATTACTTCTACAACAAGTCAGACAACAAGGTATTCGTTGCTCGTGACGGTGTCTTTTTGGAAAGAATCATATTTCCAAATTGACAAGTGGGAGAATAATAGACCTCGAAGAGATTCAAGACGAACAAAGAACTCAGAACTCTTTAGAAGCAGTTCAAGTTGATGAACCTCCAAGGTCTTTAAAAGAGCCAGTGGGAGTAGTTCCTCAAAACGTTGTTGCCCCTCGTTGGTCAAATAGAACTATTTTTCAGCCGGACAGATGGACAGACGTCCTCTTGACTGAAAACTTAGACGTTCTCATATTGGATAGTGATGAACCTTTGACTTACAAGCAAGCTATGACGAGCCCAAGCTCCATTAAACGGTTAGAGGCCATGCAATCTAAAATAGACTCCATGTCTGAAAATCAAGTCTGGGATTTGGTTGATTTGTCGGATGGGTTCACACCTATCGGATGCAAATGGGTCTTTAAGTTGAAGAAAGACAAATATGGAATTGTATACATATACAAGGCTAGATTGGTAGCAAAAGGTTACAGGCAAGTTCACGGCGTTGACTACGATGAAACCTTTTCTCCGGTCGCGATGCTTAAGTCTATTCGGATAATCCTTGCGATTGCCGCCTTTCATGACTATGAAATATGGCAAATGGATGTCAAAACTGCGTTCTTGAACGGTGTTCTTGAAGAGACTGTGTTCATGACACAGCCGGAGGGTTTTGTCGATCAAAAGAACCAAGGAAAGGTATGCAAGCTTAAGAAGTCCATCTACGTACTAAAGCAGGCATCAAGGAGTTGGAATAAACGATTTGATGAAGCAGTCAATAAGTTTGGCTTCATCAAGAATCAGGACAAATCTTGTGTATACAAGAAGGTTAGTGGGAGTAAAATTGCATTCCTAGACTTGTATGTTGACGACATACTACTTATTGGAAACGACATTCCTATGTTGGAGTCTGTAAAGACTTGGCTCAGGAAGTGTTTCTCAATGAAGGACTTAGGAGAGGCACAGTACATATTGGGCATCAAGATCTATAGGGATAGATCTAAAAGGATGATTGGACTAAGCCAAAGCACTTACATTGACAAAGTGTTAGCTAGGTTCAATATGATGGAAGCCAAGAGAGTCCAACTACCCATGTCACATGGCGTATATCTAAGCAAGAATCAGTGTCCCAAAACATCTGATGAGCGTAGAAAGATGAGTGGAATTCCATATGCTTCGGCCATTGGATCCATCATGTATGCTATGATTTGTACAAGGCCGGATGTTTCGTTCGCACTCAGTGCAACGAGCAGGTACCAGTCAGAACCAGGTGAGGCGCATTGGACTGCTGCCAAGAACATCCTAAAGTACCTGAAAAGGACTAAGGAACAATTTCTGGTTTATGGTGGTACAGATGAGTTGATTGTTAAGGGCTATACGGACGCAAGCTTTCAAACCGATAGAGATGATTTCAGATCACAGTTTGGGTTTGTGTTCTGCCTCAACGGCGGAGCAGTAAGCTGTAAAAGTGCTAAGCAAAGCACTATTGCGGATTCTACAACTGAAGCCGAGTACATTGCTGCCTCTGAAGCAGCAAAGGAACCTGTTTGGATTCGGAAGTTTATCGAAGAACTTGGTGTTGTCCCCTCCATTAAAGGACCAGTGGCTTTGTATTGCGACAATAGCGAAGCCATTGCCCAGGCAAAGGAGCCTAGGAGCCACTAGAAGTCCAAGCACGTACTGCGGCGATTTCATATACTTCGAGAGATCGTTGAAAGAAAGGAAATCGAGATTTGCAAGGTTGGAACTGACGACAACGTCGCGGATCCATTGACTAAACCGTTGCCACAAGTGAAACACAACGCACATGTAGCAACCATGGGAATCAAGCATGTTGGAGAATGGCTTTGATTTTCTAAGTATTGTTTTAGAACATCTGTTAGATCTATGTTTAAAACAATTGGTTTAACCATTTCATATTTATGAAATTTATTTATTTCATATTCATTTAATTGTGGTTTAGAATTAAATGATAAGTCCATGTGATTCAAATCATTCAAATGGGATGTCAAGATGGATTCTTTGACAAAGAAACACCCATAAGTGAACTTGAATATTGAAGTCACAAAGGATTCCTAATCCAGGTCATTGAAAGGTGGACGACCAATGACTAATGAAGATTAGATTGCAAGTAGATTACTTAGTTCTGTTTCTTGAACTAGAGTGACTGGATGTCAGAATCTTTTGCATAGATACTTATTGGATCTTGTATCGGATTGACCATGAGAACACTTTAAGAGATTAAAGTCATGTCATAGGTAGTTCTCATTAAAGGTGATTAGAAACTGTTCCGCAGAACATGAGCGATTATGTCTGCTCATTTGAGAATTAGTTCTCTTTGATACTAGCTAAACGTCGCACCGTAAAAGGAGGCTATAAAAGCAGTTATTGGGCGTACTATGAATCAAAGTGAGTGTTCATAGATTGCAAGAATGGATTGTCCTCCTATCTTTGATAGGATATGGTGTTGTTGTGTAACAAGGCCTCTCAGAGAGTTAGATACTGTAAAATTCATGGCCGTGCTCAGAATGGTTAGGCTTAACCTTCTGCAAAAGTTTGACAGTTGAACTCTGTAATCCGAGAAACACTTCTGGACCTAATAAGGATGGCTTGGATCTTACCTTATGTTCAGTAAGTAACATTAAGTGACAATGGAATGTGGATGCACACTTGTCTGAATGACAAGTGGGAGATTGAAGGAAATATGTCCTTCACCCAAGGTGCATTAAGTCTAATACCAAGGTTCAGAGTAATTGCGAACAATTAATTCAGTGAGATCAAGTGATCGGAACAGCTAGCTGGAGCAATGCTTCCGATCAGTGAGTTCTAATGGATATTGAACTCACAACTTACTCTTGACTAAACCTACAAGGTCACACCAATGACACGTAACAGATCACCGGATTAAATGAATCGGAAATTCATTTAATAGCTTTTCGGGAATTAGTTGGAAACGTATTATACGATACGACCTTTGTCGGAATCGTATATCGTATCGCGAATATTCGTAAGCTGGGCGACACGAATAAATCGTATCTTACGACGGTGATTCGTCGTATACGAAACGATAAATAATATATCAGAAATATATTAAATCGCGAATACGAAGGGCATCGGAGTTGCCGGCCCGTCGAGCCAAGCACATAAGCGTGCAAGGCCCAACGAGCCAGCAAGCTCGCGAGCAAGAAAGGCAAGCCCATTGGGCGCGAGCACGCAACAGCAAGCATTAGCGCACAGCACAACGAGCGAGCAAGGCCCACGGCCCAGCTGCTCGGCGCGCGCGCTGTGGGCTTCGGCCTGCAGTGTGTCGCTGGGCGCGGGCGTGTGTCCGTGTTGCTTGGCTCGCACGGCTTGCTAGCCGGCCTTGCTTCTTGCTTGGTCGATTAGTAAGGTTAATGATATAACCTTACAACCTTGTTTCCAACACACATACAATTCATACACTCAAACCCTAGAGACACAGAGAACCCTAATTCGCTCTGTGCCTCCAAAGTGAGTTCTTCCCAAAAAGCAAAGTATCTTGATCAATTGTCTAAGCTACGATTATCAAGACGGATCTGGTCGTGTCGGTGAACCAAGTAGAGGAACGACAAGTGGAGTTCTTTGTTCGTGTTCGTTGACAGATTATTGTGGAAAACACGCTTCGAATGTAAGTTTGATTAATCTGTGCTTTATACATGTTTCCTGGCTTTGGGGATTGTTCCGCACATGTTATTATGTTTAACTGTATTCCCCTACAAATGCATGCTCGTTTTCCTTTCTTCCTTGTGTGCCATGAACCTAGTGGAGAACAGGGTTTGTAGTTCATTGAAGGAGGCAATTGATCCTGGGGGTAGTCGCTCAAACCATTTGGACGCCACCCCTTTAAGGGTAGCAGGGAAGTATTTGCACCAAGTGGCTTCATTTGTTCCTTGAACATACATGTGGTGACGGTAAGCAACTAGGTGCATATCTGGGTCAGTAGTACCGTCATAGGCTTCAATGGTAGGAGTCTTGACCTTGGGTTCTTTCGGGGCGTTCATTATGTCCTCGGAAAAAGGAGTGATCATGGGCCTTAGCGTCAGACTATTAATCCCTTGTTGGATGTGGTAAGTAGGTTCACGGCGGCTGGAAAACATGCGGGGGCGCACGCTTACTTTGTTAGGCGTCATCTGGGTCTGTCCTCGAGCAGAGGGGTAAAATGGAGGGTCTTCCATCACTGGGGTGGACCTATTGTCTGACAATTCAGATTCAGCTTCGTAGTGCTCTTGACGTCTCGAGGAGGGTCGCAAGACAGCCGGTGGGTTTCCCCTAGACGGTGGTCGCGCGAGTTGTCCCTTCGAGGCAAAAAGGTTTGGAAGACGTGGTCGATCTCTGAGCGCTCAGCCACAGGACTAATTCCACGGCTGGCTTGCGGACGGGAGCTTTCTCCGGCCCTCCACACATTGGATCTGAGAGGCATTCTACTTATCCGATTGACTCCTAGACTGAGGGGCCTCTGCGGGGCCGTCCTTTCAGTGCCGTAGATCAACATGTTCTTTCGAATTTCGTGCTGCAATGTGGTACTCATCTGTCGTCGAAAGGTTTGATTCATTTGCTATTGAAATCTTGCTAGAATCTCGCGCGGCGATCCCACTAAGACTGGCAAGTCCAAATTGTCGTCCAGCACAGCATCTCGAACGCTGGGGCTTAGGTGGCCACCCGGCGGAGATACTTCCAGGGTTTGTTCTTCTTCTACGATTACCTCAGCTTCCTACACCCGACGTGGTGTGTTTCCGGCATTTGCGACTCGATTGGCTTCCTCTATGTGACGTTGACTCCTTTCGCGAGGCCGTCTCTCCTCTCCATCATTATGCTCTTCTTCGACTGCGGTTCGGCCATGATATTGTATCTCCCCACAGACAACGCCAAATGTTGTGGGATCTTTTACGGTGATGACGTGTCACGCGTTCCTCAGAGGTATCAAGTATGAGCTGGCACAAACTTCTGGCAACCTGCAAAACAAGAATATTCCCGTAGGAATATTCCCTCCTATGCTTAAGTAAGTATATGCTAGAGAGAAGTAATTTTAGAGAAAAAGGCAGAGCAAAGGTAGTTTTTAGGTAGGTGGGAATGAATTGATTGCCCTTCTACCTAGGGATCTGCACTATTTATAGTGCTAGGGTTTCTTGGGAATTGGTCCCTCATTGCTGCATGATTGGGTGCTTTGTAAGATTGGGACACGTGTCCGCTATATTGGAGACTTGGTTTAGGCCTGGTGGGCCTCTTGAGCGTTTGGGCTTTTTGGGTATAGCTGATCAGGATCTTCTTGGGCAGATGGGTCTCATGACCTACTGATGGGCCTTGGACCTTGAGGTGTATGTGAGTTTAAAAGACGATTCGCGGTGGGCCTTTGGGCCTTCTTTCTGGGCTATCATAGTACGGCCAGGTGGCGCTCTCCAGGCCACATCAAACCGGCTGCAGAAAAATGAACCAAACTGCAGGGAAAAAACTCTCAGCCTTTTTCAGACAACAAACTCGAAGATTCTCTAGCTTCTCTCCACTTTCTATTTTTAGAAACCTTGGGGTAAATTTTACAAATGGGAAAAAGTGAATTATTTCTCAGGCCTTATATGGAGGGGCATAAGCGGAAATGTCATCCACGTGGCCTACTATTTGTGGTCCGTAAAAGTTTACTCCGGAAATTGAACAGTCAAGAAGAATACCGATGAAGCCATGTTCCACTAATACCCTCCTTGAGGGGCAAGATGTGGGATAAATTAACCCAGCCAACATGGCTCAATAGACACACAACACGTGTCATACATGAAACCTTGCTTGCCAATTCACCCCGGCCATATGCATGACAATCCATTGTCACTTCATCTAGTGATCATTTTAGCATAATAAGGCCTACGTAAGGTTCTTTCTCTATTTGGCCCAAGGCCTAAGAAAGGTTATTAATTCCTACATCAGTAGCGACAATTGTCATTCCCTTGGCAACTGGCCAATCTTATTATTTCCATTCTAGGGTTTCCCCTAAAGTGGAAGCAGTATAAGTACCTCTATTTCCAAAGAAAATATGTTGAATTTTAGATTCATTTAATACAACACTATTGTTGACATTGATTGTTATACCTTCTCTCTAAACTTTAAGCCTTTTCTCTCTCCAAAACCCTTAATATTACTTAGGCATCAGAGAGAATATTACGAAATAAACATTCTTGTTTTGCAAATGACTCTACTGGCGGCTCGTTAGACAAGACATTCCGTATAACTTAATATCTGCTCGTCATCAACACCCCGTGAAACTCCCACAACAAGTTTACCCTCAAAATAAAATTCTTCTAATTAAATTATCTTATCTACTCCGTATCAAACAAAAAATCCCACTAGCCATTTGTTTCCTTCTCATTTGTTTATCACTTTCTTTTTGGTATATCGTTATACGACGTCCGTATGCGCTATAAACACTTGCGTATTTTCCATGAAAGGATAGTTCTACCCTTGTAAAACTCTACCCCCTCCCCCCATCCCTTATGAAAGAAATAATTCCCTTGGTCCAAGTTTGCATTTAATGCTAAGTCTAATAAATGCGGTTCAGCATTAATTAAACAAGTTAATAATTCAGTGAGATCAAATGATATGAATGCCTAGCTAGAAGTCGCTCCATTTCAAGTGGAATTAATAATATTAATACCACAGCTTAATCTTGATTGGACCTATAGGGTCACACAAATAGTATGTGAACGGATCAAGTATTTAAATGAATATAACATTAAGTAAATACTCTAATTGTGGACATTAGGAATTAATGGATCTTGGTTCTAGTGGGAGCTAAAACAATAAAAAGACAAAGAAAAAATATTTGCCGGAAATGAAGATATTGCCGGAAACGGAAATATGATTCATGACGGAAACATATATTATCGAAGTCGAAGATATTACCGGAAACGGAAATATGGTTCGTATCTGAAAATATTAACGGAAATATGAATATTGCCGGAATCGGAAATATTGCAGGAGATAAAGGAACACAGAATAATTTCTGAAGGTGCGAGGCAAAATAAACGAAGTACTTAGCAACAAAATCATACCATTTTTATTCAATCTTTCGTTACATAGTATATCACTGAAATCAGAATTAAAAACCGAGGTTTCGTCAAAAATTAACAAGAAAATGAAAAAGAGTTAAAATCGGCAGCCATCAACAGATGGTATCAGCATACCAAAGTACAGAAAGCAAAAACAAGCTTGAATTATTTTGTACAACGCAGTGCTGAAACAAAGCGGGAATATGTCCTTAATATTCTGTTAAAAATAGTGCAAATGATTATTTTTAATTAATTAAAATCATTGGGGTATTAAATTTTTCACACTTTTTAATTCATACGTTAAATCTCTCACCATTCCCCAATGTCGTATTTTGGATAAAGTGAAAATATAATCAATAAATGTAATACGCGTTGTTTAAATAAGAAAATGATAATCTCTCCGTCTTTTTTTTGTTATTTTGGTATTTTACACGCGTTTTAACGACTAATTAATGTGCATTGAGATTTCTCTATTTTTTATTTAAACAAGGTAAATTACGTTTATTTATAATGTTTACATTTTTATCAAAATTCTGATATTGGGAAATGAGAAAATTTTAATATTCAAATAGAAAAGTGTAAGAGATTAAAATGACTTAATGAATTTAATTGGTTAAAATAATTTGGGACACTGAAATGGAAAAAGGAATGAACAAAAAGAGATGAAATGAGTAAATTTTTATCAAAATTAATTAATTGTTAAATTACGTGTAATACCAAACATAAAGAATAAACGAGAGCGGAAGAATAATATAGTATGAAACTAGTATAGTACCCGTGCGATGCACGGTTTATAATATAAATGTAAAATTACATGAAATATGGTAGACAATTTTCATCAAAATAAAGCTTATAGATACTCTCCAAATTAAAATTAACTATGGATAAACTTGCTATTGCTAATTCAGTGTCTTATTTATTAGGTGAAACTATTATAGTACCTGTGCAATGCACGATTTGTAATCTAAATATAAATTTATACTCCCTCTGTCCCAGATTACTTGTTACACTTTCCTTTTTCAACCGTCCCAGATTAGTTGTTACACTTCTAAATTAGGAATGACCCCACAATTATTATATTGTCTCTCTCTTCCCACTATTTTTTTTTGGTCCCCACACCCTCTCTCGTTCAATTAAAAAAAATACCCCACTAACTCCTATCACATCTAATTTTTCAATAAAATAACAATTGATAACCAAACAACTCACTTATCACCTAAAACTTTGTGCAAAGGTAAGTGTGACAACTAATCTGGGACGGAGGTAGTATGAAAATCTGGTAGACAATTATCATTAAAATATTTTTTACAGGTATTCTCCTAATTAAAACATTCACGGATAAATTTGTTATTGATCAATTCAGTGTCTTATTTATTAAAAAAAATTTAAACAAATAATGGTACATGGACAAAATTATTTTCATCCTCTATCAATCATTAAGTCATCACCCTCTGTCAAGCACTAAGTTATCTCATCCACCTTTCCTTTCGGTTGTCGTACACACTTAATACTTCCCTCATTTACCTCATTATTCGATCACTTAACGCCTACCCACCCTCCCAATCCCCGTCTCGAGAGGTTGGGTACAAAATAAAATCCATGCACGCTCCATCACCCACCTATGTAAACTCACTCCTGGATCAACATTTTTTGTTTTGGTAAAAGAGTTTTAAATTGTAAAACTATGTTTTGGCGTCTTCGATAATCCAGTTGTCTGATTAGATTCAATGAATAAATAAACATTATAATATGTACGTTAGTAGTAAAAAAAAATTGTTGATATATTCATACTCAATTAGATGAAAGATAAGCGATGCGGGTGAGTATAATCTAAAATCCGTTCTCGCCCCGTTACCCGTGATGGATACATTTTTAACCCCATCACCCACTAAAATTTCCTCCAATCCCCCCCCCCCACCAATTGGAGAGGATGTGCGAAGGATTTCCCAAAAATCCAACTCTGAGGACAACCTGACATAGTGACATCACTGTATTTTGTAAATAAGTCATTTTGCCTTTACCTAACTTTTGAATATATTGACATAACTTCATTATTAAAATTAATTGTATTAGGTATAATATTGATAAAATATTTAAAAGTGACATGCATAATTAGGATTGGGTGAGTGGTCTAAATCCAAGAAATGTAAACTCGCCACATGCATAACCAAGGTGGGTACATGTTATCCTTATACCGGTTCACCAGCACCAAATCTATATTTATTAGTCAATATTAGTCAATCATTCACGTTTATCTTTGTTGTCAGCCTTATCTAAAATCCTAACTCGTCCATCATCAAGTGTGATGCACAATCTACATATCAAAATGTTAATTTTGCACGAAATTTTATATATACGCTACAGAGTAAATATTAACTAAATCTTGTATATTAACATATAAAAAATATTTTTGTTGTTGCAAACATAATAAGGAAACTTAATCATCTTTATGATATTAGAAATAGTTAAGACTTCAATAATACTCTATTTGAGGGAATAAATGATTATTTCGGATTCGTGTAAAAATGTTACAATAATGAAAACGTGAAAAAAAATTATTTTTGAATTAAAATAAAAAGTATAGGCTAAGTCAGAAAAAAAGTATAGGGCCAAGGGGCTCATTTTTTTTATTTAACATGGAGCCTAAAATATGTTTGAGACAACCTTAGCTTGTTAAATATGTTAAATCAAGAGCTAACGTTTTTATACATATCCGTATTTATTATATGACACAAAATTTTAAACAGTTGATAGTATTATAATAATTGATTTGATAGTACAAGTTCAAATATTATAATATTTTCTATACAGAGTATTGGTTATTAGAAATTGCATTCAGTGGATTATAATGTAAAATATATTACCCACCAAATGATAAAAAAATAAAGAAACAAATAATATAAAAATTAAACGAAAAAATTATTGAAATTGTTTATCAAATTTCATATTAGATGATTGAATTAGTATGTACGTTCAAGATTTATAAATCATACATTAGCTTTAGGGGGAGAAATATTTTATACGGAGTAAACAACATGACCGATCAAATAATAATTTGAGAATATCTGTGTGTGTACGGGATATAATGTAGTTTCATATTATAATCGATTATTACCCTAAGTAATTAGAAGGTTTTACGCAAAAAAATTATGAAATATGTTAATTATTTTTTTATAGGAAGCTTGTCAGATTTGTAGCTAGTGTATTGATAAACGTATAATATATGAGAGTTCAAAATCTTATCTTTACCTTTTACCACTTAAAAAAAAACTTACTTCCTCTGTCCCTTAATACTCGCACCGGTTTGACCGGTGCGGAGTTTAAGGCATTTGAATTGACTTATTAATTTAATGAGTGTTAGTTAATAGTGGGGTATTTTTTTTAATAAAGTTAGTGGAAAATGTGTAAGAGGTGGGGAGTGATGAGTGGGGTGTGAATTTTTAAATGATTTTTTGTAGGGAATGGGGGTGTAGGTGGGGTTATTAAGTAAGTGTGAGAAATAATATAATATTGGTATTAATATCCATTTATAGAAGCAGTGCAAGTATTAAGGGACGACCCGAAAAGGAAAGCGGTGCGAGTATTAAGAGACGGAGGGAGTAATTATTATAGGTAAAATGTTTAAATTACAGTACGTATGCACTAATATTCTATATATTTTACACCTGTTAAAACTTAATATCTCTGGAAAGTGTGTCAAATATAAGGTTTTAACAATATATCTTAATGTTAAATATTGTGTATAATATCTCAAATGTATTATTAACTGGTGATGAATCAATTGTATTGGTTAACTAACCATTTATTTATACACTACGTATATATAAAACCT
This sequence comes from Spinacia oleracea, assembly GCF_020520425.1. Classification (NCBI taxonomy): domain Eukaryota; kingdom Viridiplantae; phylum Streptophyta; class Magnoliopsida; order Caryophyllales; family Amaranthaceae; genus Spinacia; species Spinacia oleracea. The sequence goes on along the minus strand of NC_079492.1, from coordinate 20,040,463 downwards.
AGAATGACATGCAAATATCGGTTAACTGTTTAGGCTTAAGGTATAAATGGTAAACTTCGGGTTAGTACATAAGCTAAATAGATTATATAATAGTTTTTGTTATTGACTAATTTCTATGTCATATATTGGCTGTTATAAACCGTATAAATTTCAAATAATTAACCTAACATATGTGATGTATTTTTTAATTAGATTATGTGTAGAATTTGATTATGTATATACATATAGGAAATTTATAAGTTAGTAAAAATATTGATGAATCTTTTAATTATTTATCTATTTTTCCATATTAGTTATTGTTACCTAAAATACAATAAGTAAAATATGACAAAAACAATTATGTATTAAATAATTAATATTAAAAGAGAGGTCAATCAATGAGTGACATTTGTCATCACCACATTGATTTCCTCTCTTTTAGTATATTATATAGATATATAGATTGGTTATCTCGTCGATTCAAGAAAAATATACTCCGTATAAAACAAAATTAGCCAATATGAAATTGGTTATCTTATCAATTTGTTTTAATGATTCACGCTGTCCTGTTTGATTTTATGTCCAATAATTCAACTTTTATATTTGTCCATATTGAAAGTTTTTGTATGGAAAGTTATCTAATTTCTTGCCGCTTTGCGGTCTGCACTAACGTGACCGAGAAACAAGAAAGATGCGAAATTTGTAATTGGGAAATCTTAATTTTTATCTATACTAATATATGATGTTCGAACTCTAGACCTCATGTCTGAATGATAATTCTCATTGTCATCTTAATCAACCACCAATTGTGGTTTATTTTTTCACATTAATTTACAAATAAATGTTAACATGAAGTCTAAACCAACTAAATTTTTATTTGATTTTTTATTTTCTATGAAATATTTTGAAAAAAAAATAAAAATAAATAAGTAAGACAACTATGAAGAAACATGATGTCATAAATCTCATAAGCATCAACTATAGATACCTTGCATGGCTGCTTATATCTAATTTGGTGTTATTAATTTGAAGCACTTAGTTCCATTAGAAAATAAATTATACAATTGTAAGATGATCTAATTGAAAAATTACTTGGCATGATAAATGACGTAGTGTGTCTGTGTAGTTGACAAACTTAATTGATGTTTTTCACTTTAAGGTATACATGCAGTTCGTCAAATATTGAGCTCAAGAAAAATCTAAAATTTTAACTATTCAATGTAGCGATCGGGACATCGCCGGGCCACACACTAGTTTACTCTTTAAAAGTTGTGTTCAAAGGTAGTAGTATTGCATACAGATATTTATCTAAAAAAAAACAAATTACTCATAATCTAACTCATTGTTGAAATTAGTGTATATGGACGCACATTAGTATTAGAACATATTAGGTGTACCCGGGTGCACATTGCACCCTCTCATATTTTCTTCTTAAAATATGAGAGAAATCACTCATTGACATAAAAATACCTTAGGTGCACAGTACACCCTCTCACATTATCATTAGTGTGTGCACATGATGTGTTCGATAACGTATTGTGAAAATTAAGCCAGAAAATGAAAGAAGTATTTGTTTATGAACAACTAAATTTTTCTTTTGATTCATTTAAACAATTTGACACTTTATTACGTAGTAGTATGGTACAATAGGAATAGGAAGTATGTTTCAAGAGGGGGATTTCAAAACATTAAGAGTTGGCTCATATAATAGATCTAATTTTCATTTTGTTAAACTTTGTGATTGTCATGGGAAGACCAACATCTAACAGGACTAATCTCCATAATTATGAAGTTTGTTAATATTAAACCCAATATGGCAATGAGTTTCAGTTATGGTATATTACTAGATATTTATTTAGGAGATATATTATGTCATTGTATTCCTTTTTTACGAGTTGTATTTTAGGGATAGATTTGTTAGTTATGGCAATGAGTTTCAGTTATGGTTTCTCTTAAATTGTAATATTCTAGTAATATTGTGTTTCCTAATACTAGGGATAGGGTTAGGAAGTTGGGGTGTACAAATAGGGATTTATATACCATTATGATGGATAAGCTTGAGATCCTGAACTTGAGCAAAGTTTGAGAGAAACACATGTGAGGTTGATTGATTGTATTATTAATAACGGTTTTGATTAATAATACAAGTTGGGACGTGGGTATACCACGTTATTAATATTGTGTGTGCTTTGTCTAGATTGTTATCTCGTACTATTCCTAACAAGTGGTATCAAGAGCTAAGGTTCGTGATGGAGAAATTTGGTGGAAGGTTCGAGATTCAATTGTTCAATGGAAGGAACAATTTTTCCTTATGGCAGAGCACGGTGAAAAATCTCCTAATCCAACAAGGGTTGTATGGAACCCTTGAAGACAAGAAGCCTACCGAAATATAAAAGGCAAAGTGGGAAGACATGAAGTTACGTGCGGCATCGACAATCCGGTTGGCCCTTGCACCGGAAATTAAGTATGATGTTCTTGAGGAAGATAACCCTAAACGTTTGTGGGAAAAGTTGACAAAGACATATCAGTCCAAGTCTTTGGCCAACAAGTTATTTCTTAAGAAAGATTTGTTCGGACTCGAGATGGAAGAAGATGGAGATTTGAGAGATCATCTGAATCGTTTCAATGGCTTGATAAACCAACTTAATAATTTGGATGAAAAATTAAAGGATGAGGACAAAGCTATTCTTCTACTTGTGTCTCTACCAAAGAAGTATAATACTGTGATTACTTCTTTGTTGGTGGGGAAAACGAAGTTGGCTTTGGAAGAGACTATTGTTGTTCTTCTAGAGAACGAAAAATTGATGAAGCAAGGATCGGATGACTCATCGGATGGAGGAGCATTCGTGGTAGATGCACGTGGCAAGAGAAAGAAATTTGGTAAGAAACATAACACTAATATTAAGTGTTTCTATTGTGGAGAGTTGGGTCATATACAAACTATGTGTCCTAAAGCAAAAGAATACTTGAAGGAGTTGAAGAAAACTCGCGAGAAGAGACGTGTTTCGTATGCGGAAGGAGATGATGATCATGTTTGTGATGCTCTTTTGGTTCAAGAAGATAAGGGGCTAAAAGACGGTTGGGTGCTTGACTCGGGAAGTTCTCATCACATATGTGTTAGGAGGGAATGGTTCTCATCCTATGAAGAGTGTGAAGGGAAGATGGTTACTTTGCCGGATGGTAAATGTTGTGGGGTTTTTCCGGTGAGATAACCTTGAGGTTTTCCGGTAACTGAGAACTTAACGAGAATGTATTTTTATAGAGAGAGAAAGTAGAGAGAAGGCAGAGCAGCAATTGCTCTTGATTGTATTGATTGTGACCCCTTTTTATAGGGAAGTGGGACTATTTATAGTACTAGGTTTTTGTGGGAATAACCTAATATTTCCTTTACATGATTGGCTAAGGTATGGGAGGAGGACATGTGTCCTTCCTTCTTACAGTTTTCTGGCCCTTTTTGGCAATAGTGGGCTATTTGGGCCTATTGTGCTTTTTTATACTACTTAGGATACTTACTACTTAAGCCCCTTTTCAGGTATAGGTACATTACATACATTCATACTCACTTAAATACAAATACATATACATTGTAGATACGTAGATTGATACCCATGCTCCGGAGTAGACTTCGTACGGTTTTTGCTTACGGGGCATAATACGTGCCATGTGTCACATCCTCATTGGTACACGAAGGCACGGTATTTTTGCCCACAACATTTGCCCCTCAAGAAGGGCATTTCTGGAAACAATCTTCCGGATATTGCTTCTTGACCTTTGATTTGCAGCTTCGCCTTTGGGACAAGTGTTGAGATGGTGATACGTGTCACTTTTCTCCTTTTTTCCATTCCCTATATATAGGGGGGGGTAAATTTCATTTATTACATTTCATTTTCACAGAGCTGTCTCATAGGCGATTTCCGGCGTATTTCCACCACCAGCAGGCAATTTCCGGCCACCGCGAGACTCAGCTTGTTCTTCGTCAAACTCAACCTGTTCTTCACGAAACTCATCCTGTTCTTTACCGAGTACTTCGTAGATCTTTCAAAGTTAGTTTTCGCCTTTCTTTCTTGTTTTTGTTATCCTCTCGTCATTTTTCTCCTTGTTAGCGGCCGGCACCCTAGTACTAGGTAAGGGTTTGATGGTTTTAATTGAGATTTTTCCGCCACTAGTCTTTTGTCGGGACGAACGTCCAATCGCGTCTTTTTCTTCATTGTTGGTCACCCCTAAGCCGTGCTTCCTTCACTATGCAGAAGGCATGGCTAGAACCAAGCAAACGGCAGATCCTACTCGCCTGCGCTTGCGGGAGGAAGCATCCACACCCCCTAGGGAGAGATATTCTTCCACCGCCCCGGAAGCTGACGCAGAATATGCCGATCTCTTTCAAGAGAACGATGAATATGTCGAGGCGGAGGAGGAACAAACGGCAAGCTCGCCAGGGGGTACAGCGAGCCAGGCAGTGGGGGAGTCGAGCGTCGCTCCATTGCCATCGGCCGCCGAGGAGCAAGAGGTTGCTCCCCAGCCCATTAGGCCCAGAGGACGGGAAGAAGCCGAGCTGCTTCGGTCGGAGATCCACCCAGACATTGGCTGGATGCGGTGGCTAGATAGGCATGGGGCCAAGATGAGGGACGACCTCTGTGTGGGGGAAGGGTACCAGATGCGCGTGCCGGCCGGTCTGGACTCAACCGTTAGCCTGCTTGCTGAGGGAGAATTCCCAGTGTATGCCGCGGCCATTAAGCTTGGCATGAGATTCCCTCCACACCCCTTCGTGGTGGAGGTTCTTGATGGTTTTAACATTGGGGTGGCCCAGCTGACCCCCAACTCCTGGGTTGATATTTTTTGCTATATCGCCAAATGTGCGCTGAACAACGTGGAGCCGTCGTTCAACGCCTTCCTGCATCTGGTTTCTCTCTTCCGTTCCCCAGTGCCGCCAAAGGGTGGTTTAATCTGAGCAGCCGTGGTACATACCAGACAGTGGTCGGCAAGCTCAGCAAATGGCACATGTGGAGGAAGAGGTGGGTCGTGTTTTATACGGACGACCAGGAAATGTATGACAGGATGAGCCGCTGGAATCGCAAGGCCAATTATATGGATCGCGACGAGCCTCTTCCACCCCCTACTGCCGAGGAGTGGGATCAAATAATGGTCCTGTTCAAGGCTAACACTCACCACCTAACCGTTGACAAGACCTTCCATGTGCCGGCCGAGTGGTTGCCGCACATTAGCCAGTTTCAGAATGAGGCCTTTCTAGCGGCCGTAGGCCTAGGATATTCTATGACCCGAGGTTGTATGCCAAATTGTGTGCCGTTCCGTGTTGGTCTATTCTTATTTCTAACTATGGTTCCTTTTTGTTCGCAGAGGAAGGGATGAGCAAACTGTCCGCAACGGATATTGGGAAGGACGACATGACCGACTGGATGGCCGACATCTATGAGGCCAAGATGCAGAAAGCCAAGGCCGAGTTGGAGGAGAAGGTGAGTATCCTTTTAGTTCGTTATTTTTTGTAAGTTAAGCTTTTAACCGTCCAGAGTTGACAGCGGACGTCCCTTTTAGTGACGAGCCATTATTTTGGCATGTGACTCGTGTTTGCTAAGGTACGCCTCGTCACTTTTTGGACGGGCATCCTTTTTAATGACGAGCCACTACGTTATTGAGTCACTTGTGACTGATAAGGTACGCCTCGTCACTTTTAAGACGGGCTTCCTTTTTAATGACGAGCCACTATTCTGTGAGTGACTTGTGATTGATAAGGTACGCCTCCTCACTTTTAAGACGGGCGTCCTTTTTAATGACGAGCCACTATTCTGTGAGTGACTTGTGATTGATAAGGTACGCCTCGTCACTTTTAAGACGGGCGTCCTTTTTAATGACGAGCCACTATTCTGTGAGTGACTTGTGATTGATAAGGTATGCCTCATCACTTTTAGAGCGGCGTCCTTTTTAATGACGAGCCACTATTCTGTGAGTGACTTGTGATTGATAAGGTACGCCTCGTCACTTTTAAGACGGGCGTCCTTTTTAATGACGAGGCACTATTCTGTGAGTGAATTGTGATTGATAAGGTACGCCTCGTCACTTTTAAGACGGGCGTCCTTTTTAATGACGAGCCACTATTCTGTGAGTGACTTGTGATTGTTAAGGTACGCCTCGTCACTTTTAAGACGGGCGTCCTTTTTAATGACGAGCCACTATTCTGTGACTGACTTGTGATTGATAAGGTACGCCTCGTCACTTTTGAGACGGGCGTCCTTTTTAATGACGAGCCACTATTCTGTGAGTGAGTTGTGATTGATAAGGTACGCCTCGTCACTTTTAAGACGGGCGTCCTTTTTAATGACGAGCCACTATTCTGTGAGTGACTTGTGATTGATAAGGTACGCCTCGTCACTTTTAAGACGGGCGTCCTTTTTAATGACGAGCCACTATTCTGTGAGTGACTTGTGATTGATAAGGTATGCCTCGTCACTTTTAAGACGGACGTCCTTTTTAATGACGAGCCACTATTCTGTGAGTGACTTGTGATTGATAAGGTACGCCTCGTCACTTTTAAGACGGGCGTCCTTTTTAATGACGAGCCACTATTCTGTGAGTGACTTGTGATTGATAAGGTACGCCTCGTCACTTTTAAGACGGGCGTCCTTTTTAATGACAAGCCACTATTCTGTGAGTGACTTGTGATTGATAAGGTACGCCTCGTCACTTTTAAGACGGGCGTCCTTTTTAATGACGAGCCACTATTCTGTGACTGACTTGTGATTGATAAGGTACGCCTCGTCACTTTTAAGACGGGCGTCCTTTTTAATGACGAGCCACTATTCTGTGAGTGACTTGTGATTGTTAAGGTACGCCTCGTCACTTTTAAGACGGGCGTCCTTTTTAATGAAGAGCCACTATTTTGTGAGTGGCTTGTGATTGTTAAGGTACGCCTCGTCGCTTTTTGGACGGGCGTCCTTTCTAATGACGAGCCACTATTCTGTGAGTGACTTGTGATTGATAAGGTACGCCTCGTCACTTTTGAGACGGGCGTTCTTTTTAATGACGAGCCACTATTCTGTGAGTGACTTGTGATTGATAAGGTATGCCTCGTCACTTTTAAGACGGGCGTCCTGTTTAATGACGAGCCACTATTCTGTGAGTGACTTGTGATTGAAAAGGTACGCCTCGTCACTTTTAAGACGGGCGTCCTTTTTAATGACGAGCCACTATTCTGTGAGTGACTTGTGATTGATAAGGTACGCCTCGTCACTTTTAAGACGGGCGTCCTTTTTAATGACGAGCAACTATTCTGTGAGTGACTTGTGATTGATAAGGTACGCTTCGTCACTTTTAAGACGGGCGTCCTTTTTAATGACGAGCCACTATTCTGTGAGTGACTTGTGATTGATAAGGTACGCCTCGTCACTTTAAGACGGGCATCCTTTTTAATGACGAGCCACTATTCTGTGAGTGACTTGTGATTGATAAGGTACACCTCGTCACTTTTAAGACGGACGTCCTTTTTAATGACGAGCCACTATTCTGTGAGTGACTTGTGACTGATAAGGTATGCCTCGTCACTTTTAAGACGGGCGTCCTTTTTAATGACGAGCCACTATTCTGTGAGTGACTTGTGATTGTTAAGGTACGCCTCGTCACTTTTAAGACGGGCGTTCTTTTTAATGACGAGCCACTATTCTGTGAGTGACTTGTGATTGATAAGGTATGCCTCGTCACTTTTAAGACGGGCGTCCTTTTTAATGACGAGCCACTATTCTGTGAGTGACTTGTGATTGTTAAGGTACGCCTCGTCACTTTCAAGACGGGCGTCCTTTTTAATGACGAGCCACTATTCTGTGAGTGACTTGTGACTTGCCACGAGGCCAAGTATCTGACTTTCCATTGCGTTCTTGTTTAGAAAGCGAAGGACGCGGCTAAGGCGTCTGGGAAGAAAAAGGGGACGACTCTGTCCCAACTGAAAAAGAGGGCTGCGCCAGCTAACTCGGAGACTCCGAGTACCTTCAAGAAGCTCAAGCCCAAGCCCCGGCGTCTTGTGAAGAAGGACGAGTCGCAGGCCGCCGAGGGGGGTCACCTTGATGACGACGAGCTTGGCGTGGACAAGCCGTCTTCGGTTGTGGACTTGGTGTCCAGATCGAAGTCTGGTGGACACCTTGACGAGCCGGAGGACCCTATTGCTGGAATTCCGGCCAATGTCCGCTCCCAGATCCCTGCGGAGGTGGCCCGCCGAGCTAGATCATCGGGCGGTAAGTTTTATTCGAACGTCGTACAGACGTATCGAGCCTCATCTGGCAGTTCTTCTTACTCTCCGCGTCATCCTAAGGCCGTTGTTTTTCCTATAGCTAAAGACAAAGGGGAGGAAGCAGCTGCTGCAGAGGACGAGAATATACCCGCTACTCCTCACTATTCGTCAAGGGATAGTGCGGCTATATGCCGCAAAGTGTTTAAGGTCGTCCCAGCGGAGTACGTTTCTTCTCTTCCTGGCCGTAAGACCGACGCGCAGTTTGGTGCCATCCAGGCCACTCTACTCGACGTGAGTCTGTTTCCAATTTTTTTATGTGTTTGTTTTTTGCTTTTCTTTTTAGATCATTTACTAACATGTAGCCCCTTTTTGCAGTTGTTCTGCCGCATGGAATTCTGCAAGGGTTGGAAGACCCGCACTGCTGAGGAGCTCAAAGCTCAAGTGGCCGAGTCCACCCACCATGGTGATTATGCGTTCCAATCAATTGAAAGAGGTCCGCTTGCAGATGCAGACGACCATAGAACTTCAGGCAGAGGAGGTGGTTTCGTTGAGGTCCGATAAGGCCGAGCTGCTAAAGAAGGTCTTGGCGCAGGACAAGGACATGGTGGCGATGGTTGAGGAGGCTAAGGCGGCAGCGGCGGAAATACGGACGCTTCAGGACCAGCTGCGGGAGTACCCCCAAGTCAAAGAGGCGGCTGAGGAAGCCGAGCAACTTCGGGGGGGAACTGGAGACTGCCAGGTCGCAGGTTCGCACCTTGCGCGAGCGTCTTCTCGAGTCCTACGATCAGGGGGAGCAGGCGGCGAAGGACGCTGTTAAGCATGCCTGGGAGAACCACATGCCGGAGTATGACCTCACGTGGTTCCAGCGGCGATTAGAACACAGTGCTGCTGTGTTGGCTGCTGAGCGTCTCGGCCAGCCGCCCCCTGAGTTTGTACCCTCTGATGATGAGGACGATGCGGCTGCTCCCTGATTTGCTTCCTTCTGCATTATAAAAATTTTATTTAAGTGTTCTCATGCCTAAGGGAAAAAACAATTATTTTGTTATGTTTTGGCGCCGCTGGCGTCTGTACCATTGTGCCTGCTGAGCACTCAACAATTTGTTTTGAATATTTGGCCACTTTTGCACGCCTCTTGTTTTGATTGATAAGGCTATTTCTGTTCTTTTATCTCGTGTTTATTTGTTTTTCGTACTTTGGTTTTTTTTCTTATCAGTGGTGTTTCCAATCAATAGGTATGATCGTCACTTCTTCTGACAATCATGTTTTGGAGTGGAGTTGCGTGTCACACGCTAATCTATAGGTGTAACCTGCTCGTCAGATGAAGTTGTCGAGTAAGGATTGACATGGTATGAAGTGCTGCCGCAAGGCAATGTTGTGGTCGTCACTTTCTTTGGCGAGCGTGTCTACAACGATATTGATTGACGCAAGTCAATCAATAGGTATGATTGTCGCTAGACACGCTCGTCAATGGGTGGACGACCAAGGATTTTTGTACAAACATTGTCTTTTGTTTCCAAGGTGTTTGTGTCGCGGAGCTTTGTGGCAAACAACCTTTGCTCCAAGGTTACTCTTGCCGCGGGAAAATAAGTATGCGCTTGGCACTTTTGTGGTCGTCACTTTCTTTGGCGAGCGTGTCTACAACGGTATTGATTGACGCAAGTCAATCAATAGGTATGATTGCCGCTAGACACGCTCGTCAATGTGGTGACGACCAAGGAGTTGCACAAACATTGCCTTTCGTTTCCAAGGTGTTTGTGCCACGGAGCTTTGTGGCAAACAACCTTTGCTCCAAGGTTACTCTTGCCGCGGGGCTTTTGGATATGTGATCAGCTTAAAGTGGTCGTTGGCCTAATAGAGGGTACATAACACCCTCTTCGAAGAAAAATTTTGCCTCATGGCTTTTGAGCAAACCACCTTTGTTACAAGGTTAATTTTGCCGCAGGGCTGTTTAGCAAACCATCCTTGTTACAAGGTTAATTTTTCCGCAGGGCTGTTTAGCAAACCGTCCTTGTTACAAGGTTAATTTTGCCGCAGGGCTGTTTAGCAATCCGTCCTTGTTACAAGGTTAATTTTGCCGCAGGGCTGTTTAGCAAACCGTCCTTGTTACAAGGTTAATTTTGCCGCAGGGCTGTTTAGCAAACCGTCCTTGCTACAAGGTTAATTTTGCCGCAGGGCTGTTTAGCAAACAGTCCTTGTTACAAGGTTAATTTTGCCGTTTTTTATTGGCCATTCATAGGTTAACGTGCCCCTAGGTGGTTTTATTGCGGCATGTTTTGCCGCAGTGAGAGTTGAATAGGTGATCAGCCTGTAACTCAGTGCTAATCTAGGCCACTTCTTAGGCCTCAAACAATTAGGCTTTGTTGTGTATAGGTGCTAATCTAGGCCACTTCTCAGGCCGTCATTCAATTAGGCTTTGATATTCGACTTGCGAGTAATAAATGATATGAAAGGAATAGAGTAGTATTATTTATAACTTTGTATGGCGAATTTAGCCGGTTACAAAAGTGATTACTACCCTATTATGACCATTAGAGGCTGCCCCTTAGGCAATGGATCGTGGTAAGTAAGACAGCTAGCACATATCTAGAAAAAATATTTCTTGAGATTGTCGGCATTCCAAGTGCGCAAAATAGGCCGTCCTTGCATGTCTTGAATGCGGTAGGTTCCATCTCTGACCTTATCATAGATCTCATAAGGTCCCTCCCAGGCGGGCGTCAGCTTACCCTGTTCATTTGCTCGGCCTGTGGATTCCATTTTCCCGAGGACAAAATCTCCCAGTTGAGCACTCTATTAGAGACTTTCTTGTTGTATTCTCTCGTCATTCTTATCTTGTACAGTTGTTGTCTTAGTGCTGCATTTCCTCTAACCTCGGGCAGGAAGTCCAGGGCTGCTTTCATCGTCTCCCAGTTAGCATTTTTGTCATACAGCATGACCCTCAAAGTTGGTTCACACATCTCTATGGGTAAGACAACCTCGGCGCCATAGGCTAGCAAGAAGGGTGTTTCACCGGTTGAATTCTTAGTCGTGGTGCGGATGGACCACAAGACATTTGGCAGCTCATCAGCCCACAGGCCTTTGGCTTCATCGAGCTTCTTTTTCATCCCTTCGGAGATAATTTTGTTAAATGCATCAACCTGGCCATTGGCTTGGGGACGTCCGACTGATGCAAAGCAAGTATGTATGCCGTGGTCTGCCAGCCACTCTTTCAGCTTAGGCGTCTCAAACTGAGGCCCATTATCGAAGACGATAGCCTGTGGAATCCCAAAACGAGTCATGATATTCTTCCAAATGAATGCTCTCACATCAGCAGTTTTTATGTTTTTGAGCGCTTCTGCCTCCACCCATTTGGTGAAATAATCTACAGCAACGATGGCGTAACGCCTCCCTCCTGGTGCGGCCGTAAATGGGCCTAGAAGATCCATTCCCACTTAGCAAATGGAATTGGACTCGTGATGGGCGTCAGAACTCGTGCCGGTCGGTGTATTAGGTGAGCAAAACGCTGGCATTTGTCGCACTTCTTGACCAGTGAGATTGCATCCTCTTTAAGAGTCGGCCAGTAATAGCCAGTTCGAAGTGCCTTTTCTGCCAAAACCCTTCCACCAATATGCGAGCTACACAATCCCTGGTGAAGGTCTTCTAGAATTTCCTACCCTTTTTCAGGCGTCACACATCTTAAAAAAGGACGGGAGTAGGCCTTTTTGTAGAGGGTGTCGTTCCACATTTCAAACCAAGAGCATTTCTTCTTAAGTTTTGCCGCTTTCCGAGTCTTCTGGCAAGACTCCATTCATTTTGAAGTTTACTATGTCATCCATCCATGTGGAGGTCCTGTCAAGGGTTTCTACCTCCATTTTCTCAACACTTTTGTGCTCCTTTACCTCCCAAAACACGTGCCGAGGGGTATCACAGGACGCAGAACTTGCCAATTTTGACAATGCATCAGCTTGGTTATTTTCCGAGCGAGGGACTTGCCTTACTTCAAAACTTTTCAGTGGTTCTACTTCCTGATGGACGGTCTGCATGTATTTGACCATAGTCGGATCCCTGGCTTCGTAGGTTCCATTAACTTGGCTCACAATCAGTTGGGAGTCAGATAGTGCTACAATCTCCTCGGCGCCTGCCGCCTTACACATTTTTATGCCACAAAGCAGTGCTTCATATTCGGCTTCATTATTTGACGCGTGAAAGTTAAATCGCATAGCATACTCAAAAGTATCCCCTTCTGGAGAGTGGCAGATTATCCCGGCTCCACATCCATTCTGCGTGGACGAGCCATCTACGTACAGTGTCCACACAGTCTTTGTATTCTTGGCAAAGTCAGACCTTGTCATTTCAACAATAAAGTCGGCACAAGCTTGCCCCTTGACGGCCTTCCTAGGCTCATAGGTGATGTCAAAGGCATTCAGCTCTATTGCCCAGTTCAGCATTCGTCCTGACGCCTCTAGCTTCATGAAGGGCAGTTTAAGCGGTTGGTCTGTATAGACCAATATTTTGTGAGCTAAGAAATAGGGTCTCAATTTTTTCTGGCCATGAACAGGGCTAAGCTAAACTTCTCCACTGTAGGGTATCTAATTTCAGCGTTTTGAAGAACATGACTGACGAAGTATATTGGCATCTGTATGCCCTCCCTTTCTGTTAGTAGAACGACACTCAGCGAGTGTTCAGATACGGCAAGATACATGTATAATGTCTCTCCCTGCAAGGGGCTGACGAGACGAGGTAAGGTGTGCAAGTGATCTTTTAGTTTTACCAACGCCACCTCAGCCTCATCCGACCATTCAAACTTAGCCTTTTTCCTGACTGCTCTAAAGAAGTAGTGGCACTTGTCTCCAGCTCTGGAAAGGAATCTGCCCAAGGCGGCCAGACAACCTATGAGGCGCTAGCTGAACTTCTTTGACTGTCTTGGGTGAGCTCATGTTAATCACTGCCTGGATTTTGTCCGGGTTGGCTTCGATTCCCCTCTCATCAATCAGGAAACCCAAGAATTTTCCCGATGTTACTCCAAACACACACTTCTTGGGATTCAACCTCATGTTGTAAGCCCGGATAGTCTCGAATGTCTCCCTCAGGTCTGCTATGTGTGCCATTCGCTGCTTACTTTTCACAATCATATCGTCAATGTAAGCCTCAATATTTCTGCCTAGCTGTTTGGTAAACACAGTGTTAATGAGTCGCTGAAAGATGGCCGGCGCGTTCTTCAACCCAAACGGCATTACTTTGTAGCAGTATAGACCCTGTTCGGTTACAAACGATGTGTTTTCCTGGTCGTCGGGCCATAGGGGGATTTGGTGAAACCCTGAGTATGCATCCATGAAGCTCATCATGGCATGCCCCGCCGTAGAGTCGACAAGCCGGTCGATCTTTGGCAGTGGAAAACTGTCTTTTGGACATGCCTTATTGAGGTTGGTGTAATCAACACACATTCTCCAGGTGTCGTTCGGTTTCTTGACGAGGACCACATTAGCGACCCAGTCGGGGTACTGACTAGGCTGAACAAACCCTGCATCTATCAACTTCTGTATTTCTGCCACTGCTGCTTGATTTCTATCCTCCCCATGGTTCCTTTTCTTCTGGCGGACCGGCTTAAAATTTGGGTCCACATTCAGCTTATGGACAGCCACGGCCGGGTCAATGCCCGGCATTTCTTCGACATTGAATGCAAAGATATCTTCGAATTCTCTTAGTAAGTGGACCAACTCTGCCGCCAGCGGGTCGTCAAGAGAAATCCCAATGGGCACTGTTCTGTCTGGTTTGTCTGTATTCAATACTACGTCGAAATGAGCCCCAACAGGCTCAGGTCTCCTTTCTTCCGTGTGTGCCGCTGAGATAGTCAGTGTCTCTTGCAGGGGTTTAGGTTGCGGCTCGGCACACTTTCGTTTGTTTCCCGATGTCTCTTTTTCTTCACCCGTCCCCCATGCTTCCGGACTCAAGGTGGTTAAATAGCAATCTCTAGCTTGTTGCTGATCACCATGTATAGTGCTGACGCTCCCATCATCACAGACAAACTTAAGAAGCATCAAGTGAGTCCAAATAACAGCCTTTGCCCTATTCAAGGTAGGACGCCCCAAGATGATATTATATGTTGTCAGGTCTTTCACTATGAGGAAGCGGACGTCCATTTGTCGAGATTCTTTTTTATTTCCCATCTGCAGAGGAAGAGCAATGATGCCGACTGGATGGATGATACTACCTCCGAATCCTATAATGGGATAGTGGATTTTCTCAATCTTTGAGTAATCATGTTGCAGCCGTTTCAAGCACTCTAGACTAATTATGTCCGACGAACTTCCTGTATCAACCAAGATACGCCTAACCCTCAGATTAGCAACCTTTAACTCAATCACCAACGGATCGTCATGCGGGGTGGATATTTTCCCACGGTCGGCCTCGCCGATTTCTACTTTTAGAAACGGGTCGGCTGTGGCCTTTCCAGACAGCATCACTTGCCCCAGCCGCTTGGCATAATCCTTCTGACCCCTCATGGTCGGCCCACCGGCGGCCAATCCTCCGGAGATGACTGCCACGCACTCTGGGTCAGTACGGTTCCCATCTTCTTCCGAGGGAGGGGATTTGTTCTTTTTGTAGAATGGTTTGCTAGAACCTCCCGTGTTCCTGCTGATATAACTCTTTAGGAATCCCTTAGCGGCCAGGCCGTCCAGTGCCCTTTTCAAGCTCTTGCATTCTTTGGTGTCATGTCCAATGTCACTATGAAAGTGACAGTACAGCTTGGGATCCCTACTTTCTGGTGGCGACTTCATGGGAAATGGACGGTCAATCTCATACTTGGACCCGACGTCCATCAGAATTGTGTACATGTCTGTGTTATACTCAAATCGCTCCCGGTCATAAGTTCTGGACCTCTTCTGGCCTGCCGCCCCGGGATCACTGTCTAACTCTTTTGCAATAGCCCACGTCCCGTTAGGCCGGCTCTTCTTCTCGAATTTCTCCTTTTTTGCCGCCGGCTCGGCAGTATCACTTCCTCTGGGATCTTTTAGGACACTGCAAATTTCTGTTGCATGGATGAAGGCCTCGGCCTCATCTAGCACTTCTGCCATAGTTCAGACGCTTTTCTTTACCAGATCAAACTTGAAAGAGCCCTTTTTAAGTCCTCGAATGAAGTTATCAAATGCAACACCATCTGGCAAATTCGGAATTTTTCCAGCCTCTAAATTGAATCTCTTCACAAAGCTCCTCATAGACTCGTCTTTTCCTTGCTGAATCCTACTCAGATGCATGCTCGTCTTCTTTTCTTCCTTGTGAGCCATGAACCGGGTAGAGAACAATAACTCGAGCTCCGAAAAAGAGCGAATAGTTCCAGCTGGAAGCCTCTCGAACCACTTAGATGCTACTCCTTTGAGTGTACCCGGAAAATACTTACACCACGTTGAGTCAGTTGTTCCTTGAACATACATGTGATGCCGGTAAACCAAGAGGTGCATGTCTGGATCTGTGGTCCCATCATAAACATCAATATTGGGCGGCTTGACTTTGGGTTCCCTCGGGGCTCTCATGATGTTGTCTGCAAAAGGGGTGGAGTGTCCCAGGGCCAGGTTGGACACCCCCTCCTGAATGTGATACACAGGATCTTGACGCCTTGAGTAGGGTTTCCGCCGGGAAGACTCGCGTCGGAGAGTTTGAAGAGTTGGACGGCTGGCCCCTGGGCGCGCCTGGCTCAGGTGCGTATAAGTCGGGTGAGGGAGAGGTCTATCCGGCATGACGGGGGTTGACCCGGTGTCAGAAAGTTCCGACTCAGAGTCAGGCAGCTGCTCTGCGTGTGGATGTTCACGTCCTCGAGACGTTTCGCCGATCAGCCGCTGTGGCAGTCGGCGCGGTAGGTAAGACAAGGCCTGATTGGCTGGCAGCCGACTCCTAACATTTCCGTCTGTCTGTCTGGTCCAGACGTTGGGAGGCCGCAGGGACAAGGACGACATGGTCTCCGTCTGTCTCTCTTGATTGGCAGCCGCAGTGGAGGTGTAAATCAGCATGCTCTTCTGCACCTCAGCATTAACTGTCTTTCCCATATTAGCTTGGAACTCAACCAAAATAGCCCGAAGAGCACCCACAGAGACGGGCATATCTGGGTTCTCCTCTATTACTGTATCTGCCCAAGGATCCAGGTGTCCTCCAGGAGGGGTGCGATTGGCCTGGTCGTCCTCCTCACTGAGCACCTCTACCTCGGCAGCATGACGTGGTGTGTACCCTGCCGCAAATACCCGAGCGGCATCTCCAGTGATTCTCGTGGTCGGCGTCTGATGCTCAGTCGGCATTTCTCTTTCGAGGGGTGGTCGCTCTACTCGCGTAGGCCGCCCAGTATCATTGTCCTGTCGTTGATCTTCCATGCTACCGTACCTCCCCACAGACGGCGCCAAATGTTGTGGGGTTTTTCCGGTGAGATAACCTTGAGGTTTTCCGGTAACTGAGAACTTAACAAGAATGTATTTTTATAGAGAGAGAAAGTAGAGAGAAGGCAGAGCAGCAATTGCTCTTGATTGTATTGATTGTGACCCCTTTTTCTAGGGAAGTGGGACTATTTATAGTACTAGATTTTTGTGGGAATAACCTAATATTCCCTTTACATGATTGGCTAAGGTATGGGAGGAGGACATGTGTCCTTCCTTCTTAGAGTTTTCTGGCCCTTTTTGGCAATAGTGGGCTATTTGGGCCTATTGTGCCTTTTTATACTACTTAGGATACTTACTACTTAAGCCCCTTTTCAGGTATAGGTACATTACATACATTCATACACACTTAAATACAAATACATATACATTGTAGATACGTAGATTGATACCCATGCTCCGGAGTAGACTTCGTACGGTTTTTGCTTACGGGGCGTAATACGTGCCATGTGTCACATCCTCATTGGTACACGAAGGCACAGTATTTTTGCCCACAATAGTAAGAAGGTAAAAGTTGACGGCATTGGTGAGGTTGTGGTAAAACTTTGCAATGGTCATGTTCGAAAGTTAGCGGAAGTGAGGTACGTACCAAAGTTAGAATGAAATCTAATTTCATTGGGTAGATTAGATGGTTTGGGTTATACTGTTATGGTGAAAAACAGTAGTTTGGAGGTCACTAAAAAGGGTTTGGTGATACTCAAAGGTTGGAAGAATAAAAGAAATCTATTTGTGTTAGATGGAGATGTTCTTGTTCGAGGAGAGGCATTGTCGGATGGACGATGGTGTCATGTTTCAATAGTGACCGTTAAATCGGTTGTGGCCATATTGGGTTGAAGGGGAGGAATTGTTAATATTAAACCCAATATGGCAATGGGTTTCAGTTATGATATATTACTAGATACTTATTTAGGAGATATATTATGTTATTGTATTCCTATTTTACGAGTTGTATTTTAGGGATAGATTTATTAGTATATTGGTTTCTCCTAAATTGTAATATTTTAGTCAGGGCCGTCTTAAACAATTTGGAGGCCCTGTGCTATATGTATAATGCACATTTTATAAATTTTTAAAATTCATAAAACATACTACCTTATAAAGTCAAATTATACTTCCGATTATCTAAGAAAATATACATTTACCACAAGAACATCTACACTAAAATGCAATTACCCACAAACTTTCTATAGTCTCAAAAAAAAAACTTATTAAATTAAATATTTAGCTAAGATCTTTTTACGTGTTACCTATGTGTACACATTTTTTAAATCAATACTCCCTCCGTCCCGGAATACTCGACCCGGTTTGACCGGCACAGAGTTTAAGGGACTTGAATTGACTTATTTAATTTAATAGGTAGTAATTGATAGTGGGGTATTATTTTAATGTAGTTAGTGGGAAATGTGTGAAGGGGTGGGGTTGGGGGAGAGTAGGGGTTGAATTTTTAATTATTTTTTGTATGGAGTAGGGGGTAGGTGGGTTAATAGGGGTGGAGTGAGAAATAATATAATATTGTTAGAATATTTCTATTTTTAGAAACAGGTCAAGTATTAAGGGACGGCCCGATAAGGAAAACAGGTCAAGTATTCCGGGACGGAGGGAGTATTATTGTTGTTTATAAGGTAACTCTTCAGGTTTGTTATACGGATTAATAAGAAAAAAAAACACTTTTATGTAAAGTACTCCGTAAAGGTCAATCCAGATAAATAATTCACAAACATAAATAATAAAGCGTAAAAGATAAAAGATAAAAACAAAAATTAATAAACAGAAAATCAAGTCTAGCTAGGGAATCGAACCCTGGACCAATTAGGACAGGAGACACACTGTGAGAAACAAAAATTAAAAAAACAGAAAAACAAAGTTTGAGAGAAACACATGTGAGGTTGATTGATTGTATTATTAATAACGGTTTTGATTAATAATACAAGTTGGGACGTGGGTATACCACGTTATTAATATTATGTGTGCTTTGTCTAGATTGTTATCTCGTACTATTCCTAACAAAGTTTAAATTGGTTTTTTAATCTGAGTTGTTAGGGCGGTCAACAGTGGCGGAATTAGTAAGTGACACAGTTGAATTTTTGCAAAAATAAAAGTATTCTAAATAAAAAGTTCATGTAGAGTACGATAAGTGTTGTAATTTTATACAAAAATTAAATCAAATAGTTATTTTAAATTTACTTTATTAAACTTCTAATTGCAAAAACTCATATAGTGAGCTTTTTGAGAAGTAGCTTTCTCACCCCAAAAACTCTCTTCCAAACTTCTGCCAACCCAGCAGTTTCAATTACTTTTTTAAAAAAGTTGAATATCTAATTCACCTAGAAAACTAAGTTCCCCTCAAATCTTTTCCTCAAAAAAAAGTTCCCCTCAAATCTCTATTAACCCGACAATATAATAAGTGTTGAGATATTTAATGTATATACTGTTTTAGTAGGGATGATTAATCATGTAATCTATATATATATGCACTGTTTTAGTACGGAGTAGTATTGATTCGATGAATAGAGAATTACAGAATTCAGAGTGATAGGTTAGTTTGTTTTATTCGGATTAATAATTGCTCAATATCTTATTGTGATTCTGTAGTTAGGTTGAATTATTTGCTTTGAGACTCTGAGTTACGATATACTCCGTCTCCATGTGATTGTGCTAAATTATGGTGTTGTCAGGCAGGGACAAATGTCACAAAATGACTAATCTCATTAATAATCGCAATAATAATTCGTACTAGTGTTTAAATCAAGCTTTGAAATCCGTGAGTGGAATCATAAACTGATTTGGCCATGATATTGTCATAAACGAATCATTTAACAGGTAAAATCATCATTAATAACAATGTCATACTTTGTTTTTGAGTACTTTGTTTCTTATTATTATTAGACAAATAATTATTGTGTTAATTATTTTCTCTTTATTTTTTAATAAATATTGAATAAATAAACAAATTCATTTTTCCTAAAAAAACTAAATCAATTAGGGTGTTAAGTTTCGTAAGTATTATAATCAAGGACAACATTGAGACAAAAAAGTTTACATTAACATTCTCAAACAATAATTGCAAAAACTTATATATTGAGCTTTTTGAGAATTAGTATTTAAAAAAGTTAAATACTCCGTATCTAATTTAATTACCTCAAAAAATAATTTTCTCTCAAGTATCTGCAATCTAAACATCCAAATATATACTCTCTATGTTCCAGAATACTCGCACCGGTTCGAGTCGACACGCTTGCCAATGCACAACTTTGACCACCAATATATTTAATTACATATTATAAAAATTTATGAAATATTAATATTTTAAAAATATATGTTAAGATGGAGGCAACAATATATTATATGCTAACTTTTGTTTTCATATACTAGAAATTTAAAATGAATTATGTGAATAGTGCAAAAAGTCAGACCGGTATGAGTATTCCGGGACTGAGGGAGTATGTGTTGGTATGTAATCTATGTACTGTTTTAGTAGTATTTGATTCGATGAATAACGACTTACAGAATTCAGAGTGAAATGTTAGTTTATTTTATTTGGATTAATAATTGCTCAATATCTTATCGTAATCTCTAGTTAGGTTGAATTATTATTTTGAGCCGAATTATGATATACTCCACGCGATTTTGCTAAATTATGTTATTGTCATTTGTCATTTGTCATGGGAAGGACAAAAAGACTCATCCCAATTTTAATACTAATAAATAATAATAATAATAACAATAATAATAATAATAATTATTATTATTATTATTATTATTATTATTATTATTACTATTATCAAATGGTAACAAAGTCAAACATTTTACAAATAATTAGTTGGAACCATAATAATAATAATAATAATAATAATAATAATAATAGTGGTTGGATTAGCTTTGACATCCGTGAGTGCACATGATATTGTCATAAACTACTACTCCCTTCGTTCCTAAATACGTGTCCAGTTCTCATTTATGGCGTTCCCTTTTATGTGTCCACTTTTCGTTTTTGGACATACACCTTTCTCACTTTTCTATACACTTTTCTCACTTTTCTATACACTTTTCTCACTTTTCCATACACCTTTCCCACTTTTCTATACATTATTATTAACTTTTCTTACACATTCTACACTTTTCCCACTTTTCAATCACCACCTCCACTTTTATTTATACTTTATCAATAAACAATTATCTAGTTTTTCTTTCCCAACAAAAAAACATTCTCAATCATTACCTCGTACACACCATTCAATTTTATTAATTACTGTGTACATGTCCAAAGTGGACACGTATTTAGGAACGGAGGGAGTATTGTTCATGCTAGAACAATTTGGCCTTACTCCTCCGTATTAGATTACTTCATACTCCCTCCGTTTCTTTTTGTTTGTTACGTATTCTTTTTAGGGTGTTTCAAAATGTTTGTTAAGTGAAAGAATCTTTCTTTTTATAAACTTATTATACTGTCATTTTTTGTGCAAGCTTTCAATTTTAATTGGTCCAATTTTTTCAACTAATTAAATTTCTTTACAATTTTTCAAGTATGTTAAGTTAGCAATCTGTGTGTTTTTCCATTATTGGTTCATTTGATAAATAAAACAATCTTATTGGTTGGCGTAATGATTAGTGGATTGAGATTTTACTTATGTTTATTTTTTAATAAAAAAGGAAAAAAAATCTTTAATATACATTAATAAACGGCAAAAGTCCAAACGTAACAAACAAAAAGAAACGGAGGGAGTAGTTGTTAATTTGTTATTTCGGTGACTTTATCCCAAGTATTTACGTGTCTTGAGTCTAAGTCTTGGGATAATATGGTAAAAAAAATTACAATAAGTTTTGAATTGAACTTGAAAATCAAAGACTCACTTAAGATATCACTTTTTCTCCAACCAAATCAAATTATACCACATCATCATAATTTATCCTATTAATTAGGAGTTTAGTTCAATTTGAGGCGAGTCTGGAGATAATGTGTAAACATATGGAGAGTCTTGTGTGAATCTGAATAATGAAAAAGTTAGTGGAAAGCTGATGTGGCAGAATCTGAAGATGAGGGGTGATTCTGAGGGACATTTAAACTTACCCTACGTTGTCCGCTCTTAGTAAATTTATTTGGCTGACTTTAGAGTTGTCTATTCTCAATCCAAATCGTGGAATTCGTTGGGTTGGTCCGATTGTTTAGAATCTGAAAAGTTAATAACCCCCGACCTGGAACATGAAATCAAATTCGATCCAATTATATTCAATCGACCTCGAAACGACCCTAAATTATTAACCCGATTAAGATATGTAACCCGATAACAAACCGCTCCTCAACAATCCGATTTGTTTCAAGTTGAACCAAATGGATGCAAAAATCGTTAATGACGTGATCCGTTTCAATCTGTAATGTTTTAACCCGAGAAAAATTCTATCGTTTATTCCGAACCGTTTACAACCCGGATTGTTTCAACCTGTTACCCAATTAATCTTTATCTTTTAGAATCTGTAACCCATTTAATTCGAATCTTTTACAACCCGTAACTTTATGTCATATTCCAAAGATTACTCTTTTGTGTCATATTCCCAGTTCGATCATATGAGTTATTAACTCATATGACCATCCTTTGAAATTTATAAAACATATGGAAATTAATGCAACCGAGGGTAGAAGTTTAAAATTGAGATTAGAGCCTCGGAATCTAATGTAGGTTTTCTAGGAGAAGCACATTACATATTAGGAATCAAGATCTACAGAGATAGATCCAAGAAGATGATTGGACTTAGTCAAAACACTTATATCAATAAGGTGCTTGATAGGTTCAAGATCGCTGACTCCAAGAGAGGCTACCTACCCATGTCTTATGGAATGACTCTTAGCAAGACTTAGTGTCCAAAGACACCAAATAAGCGAAGGCGAATGAGTGGGATTATGTATGCATCATTGATTGGATCAATAATGTATGCTATGATATGTACACGCCCGGATGTTTCGTATGCACTCAGTGCTACGAGTAGATACCAGTCATACCTAGGAGAGATACATTTGATTGCTGCCAAGAACATTCTGAAGTACCTGAAAGGCACAAAGATGATTTTCTAGTCTATGGTGGAGATGATGAATTAATTGTTACAAGCTATATGGACGCAAGCTTCCAAATCGACAAAGATGATTTCGGATCATAGTATGGGTTTGTCTTTTGCCTCAACGGAGGTCCAGTAAGCTGGAAAAGTGCTAAGTAAAACACTTTTGCGGTTCTACAACTGAAGCAGAGTACATTGTTGCACATGAAGTTGCAAAGAAAGCTATTTGACTAAAGAAGTTCATTGGTGAACTTGGTGTAGTCCCCTCTATTAAAGGACCAATTGCTCTATATTGTGACAATAATGGAGCTATTGCACAGGAACAGGAGCCTAGACACCACCAGAGAGTCAAGCATGTACTTTGTAGATTTCACTTTCTACGAGAATTCGTGTAAAGAAAAGAAGTCGAGATAAGCAAGATTGGAACTGATGACCACATCTCATATCCATTAAGTAAGCCTTTGCCGCAAGGGAAGCACAACTCACACATTGCAACTATTGGAATCAAGCATATATATTGGAGAATGGCTTTGATGTCCTTATTAAATGTTTTTAAGTTTTAGAGTTTAAATACTTTGTAAAACATTTTGGTTAACCATTCACAGTAATTAATAATTTCATTTTCCCATTTAATTTCTGGTTTATTAAATGATGAGTTCTTTCAATTTGACAATATTCAAGGTAGACTTCCAGGACTAGTCTTGTGACTAAGAAACGTCTATCAAGTGAACTTGAATGTCAAAAGTTGAAAATGGTCCCTGGTAGAAATTTTTCTATATAAGTGGATGCATAGAAAAAGCTAGACGACTAGAATGTAAGATAATTAGTAGTTTTGTTTCTTTAACTATGAGGACATGGCAATGCCGCAATCATTTTCCCAAATACTTACTTGATAAGATTAATATCGGATAGACCTATGAAACTTTACTTTCAGAGATGAAAATATTGTTAGGTTATGATACATATGAATAAACATAAATCATGCGGAAAAACCATAAAGGCAGGAAACATATTATTAACACATAATCATTTAGCATAATTCAGATGCATACACTTTGTAGCGTTCCCTCCCTAACTGCGCCCGAACCGAACAAGAACAAGTATTTAGGACTCCAAGTGTCGTCCCTCCGTAGATAGTCCACAGCACGTCCGGATCCGCCTTAAGCTTGACCAACTAGAATCGCCCTTAAGGTAGTATGAATTTCGGCTAATAGGCTACAAGTGTTTGGCTGGTTTTGTTCCAAAATCTTACCTTTGAATACTTCAAAATTGTCTCACTAAATATGTGACCCTAGGCCCTTATTTATAGATTTTATGGAAAGGAATTATAATCCTATTAGAATACCAATTTAGTTTAAGTAGAATCCTGTTAGGACTCTTATTAAATAAATCTATCTACTAGGATTAGGATTTAATCGTAGAACAAATTCTAATAGCTTTAGGATTTGTATTGCACACAACCGTACACGAGCACAAGCACGAGCACAACCCGCGCAAGCCTTACGGCCCACGCGAGTCTGCACTCGCTCGCAGCCCAAAGTCGCAGCCCACATGATTGCTCCGCGCGCGCCAAGGCCTTGCTGGGCCTGGCCTTGCGCTGGGCCTGGCGGGGCTTGGCTGTGTGTGATGCGTGTGGCTTTGCTGGGCGATGGCCCGGCTTCGTGCTGGGCCTTCGTGTGGCAGGCCTCGTCCGATGCTAATTCGTACGATACGCTTCCGATTAAATTCTCGATTCCGTAATTCATTTCCGATACGAACAATATTTAATATTTCCGATTCCGGAATTAATTTCCGTTTCAAACAAATATTTAATATTTCCGCGGAATTATTTTCCGATTTCGATAATATTTCCGATTCTGACAATATTTCCGATTTCGGCAATATTTCCGATTCCGGCAATATTTCCATTTCCGATACGTACCATGTTTCCGTTTCCGGCAACATCTACGACTTGGATAATATTTATATTTCAGATACGATCCATATTTCCGTTTCCGGCAATATCATCGTTTCCGGAGTACTTGCTTGCCTTTGACGATCTCAGCTCCCACTGAAACCAAGATCCGTCGATTCCGAATATCCATAGATGGAGTATTTAATGCCATTAAATACTTGATCCGTGTACGTACTATTTGTGTGACCCTACGGGTTCAGTCAAGAGTAAGTTGTGGATTAATATCATTAATTCCACTTGAACTGAAGCGGCCTCTAGCTAGGCATTCAGCTCACTTGATCTCACTGAATTTATTAACTTGTCAATTAATACTGAACCGCATTTATTAGACTTATCATTAAATGCATACTTGGACCAAGGGCATTATTTCCTTCAGTCTCCCACTTGTCCTTAGGGACAAGTGTGCATTTCCTAATTCCTTTGTCGCTCGATGCTTGCTCTTGAACATAAGGTAAGAGTTGTCATCCTTATTACGTCCAGAGGTGTTTCTCGGTTTCAGAGTTCAACTGATCAAATAAAACAGATAATCATAACCTATGATTCATCTGAGCACGGCCATGCATTTTACAGTTTCTAGCTCTCCGAGTGGCCTTGTACAACTTTCAGCATCTCATCCCGATTTATGGGAGGACAATCCCAATCTTGCGATCTTGAGATTAGACTTCGTTTGATAGGTGATTACCTGAGCGTTGCCTTTATAGCCTCCTTTTACGGTGCGACGGTTGGTCAACGTCAAAGTAAGCAGTTCTCAAACAAGTAATCTCAAATCACTCAGGTATTGAGGATTTAGTGTCTAATAATTTTAATGAAATTTACTTATGACAGATTTTCATCTCTTACAGTAAAGTTTCATAGGTTTGTCCGATACTAGTCTTCCCAAAGTAAGTATCTATGCAAATGATTACGATATTGCCATGTCCACATAGTTCAAGAAACAGAACTACTAGTCATCTTGCATTCTAGTCGTCTAACGTTTTCTATGCGTCCATCTTTATAGAAAACTCCGACCAGGGACCATTTTAAACTTTTGACATTCAAGTTCACTTGATAGACATTTCTTAGTAACAGGACTGGTCCTGACAGTCTATCTTGAATATATCTTCAAATTGAAGGGACTCATCATTTAATACTAAACCAAGATTAAATGGAATATGAAACTACATTTCATATATGATAAATGTTCAACCCCAATGTTTTACAACCATGGGCCTCAAACCCATCTTTAAAACAGTTCATGGAATTCAAAGCTATGCTTGATTTCCAGTGCTACAACGTGAGTGTTGCTTCTCACTTGTTGCATAGGTTTAGTTATCATGCTTTGCAAATCTTAATCTCCTTTTCATCGAATGTTCTTCGAGATGTGATGATAAGATCTTTTGAGTATGTTTATTTTGTGATCTAGTCTTTCTTGATACATTAGTGGTTCTACGCATTTTGCAATGAAGAATTATCAAGCCAGTAGACATGTGATCTACCCAAGTTCAGTGAAGAACTCATTAATATAAACAACTCTGTTTTATTGCTTCTTAGGCAATAAGTACTTTTACTTCAACTGTTTAGGTTGCTAGTGATGCTTTGTTTGGATTTACTTATCCAAGCAGTTCACATATATGTGGAAGACTTTCCAGCTGTATCTTAGAACATAGAAATTAATATTTAATTTCCACACAACAACTCATGGTCTCTAATCCATGTTGCCATTTCAAAACACGATGCTCTTTAGCTCGTTCTTGCCAATGGATAACTCCAAAGAGATCTTGCTTGATCCTTTACCGGTGTTTATGCGTGTAGCATCAATATTTAGCATATCTTTATTTCCTTGAATCAAGAACTATTCTTATGTACCTTTTCAAGTACCATAAGTATTCTTGATCTCAATCTAGTTGATCTTCACTTAGATCAATAGAGATTGGTATATGTTCGTCATGGCTAAAGTCATACGATATGTTTTTGGCGATCCTCATATTATATCATACATGATAAATTCTTTTGCAGAATAATTCCCAATTGAATTCTATTCATGTAACTTTAGCTCATATAGTTTCAGTAGATACTAAATCCAGCTAAATTCTTTGACATATAATATAGGTTTAAGAATCTCACTTAGATCATTTGATGTTTAACTTAGTAAATGCTTATACATAGTTCAAACACTCATTACTTAGATTTATTCATATGGATCGAATATCTCCAATGGAGTCTTTCGTGTTTGATTTAGTAAATGCCATTACTTAATCCAAAATAATATCATAAGATCTTTGTAAATAGATCTTAATACTTAGTATGTACTAAGTTTCGCCTTGGTCCATAATTGATGAATAATTTCAAACCTAAGTTATTAGCATTTGAATGTTATTTCACAATAGAGAGATATGTGTGTGATACACATAGGACCAATTAAGTTTTACGTACTCCCACTAAACTTCTTATATATCTATAAGAATCATGTACATTTTATGAAACTAAAATACTTATTAGCTTCACTAAAATACAATTCCAATTCCCAATTGCTTGCTTAAATCTGTACTTAGATTTCATAAGCTAGATTTCCTTTTCAAGTATTTATTTGGATCCACAAATCCTATGACATACCATGTACATAGTTTCTTCCAACATTTGACTGAGGAAGATGTTTTGTTATCCAATTTCCATATGTACCAATATGCAATCATTGCTTGAATTATAGACTTGAGCATTACGATTATGCATGAGGTTTCAACACAATCCATGCCATAAATTTGCTTGTAACCTTTAGCAACTAATCTAGCTTTGTGTGTGAACACAATTCCATGTTTGATGGTTATTATCCTTAAAACCAATTTGCAACCAATAGATGTAAATCATTCTTGCAAATCAACAAAATTTCAATTTTGTCATCAAAACATTGAGTATGTTTTATGGCCTCTAACCATTTAAAATATTTGAGTCTATATGTGGCCTCTAACCATTTTAGGGAATCTGGGTTTCGTCATAGCTTTCTTACAGGTCACAAACTCATTAATCTACATGATAATAATTTGACTGCAAGTTGTAGGTTTCTCTATCTAATAGAAGAATCGCATAGATTCAATGACCTGAACTCTATGCCTACTTGGGTATAGAACATCAAACAATAGAATATCAATAGCCACTTGAAAGTCCTTTGAATATTCTGTTCTCCTTGAAGCACTTGTAAAGTCTTCTAAGAGATGTCTATTCTTTAAAAGCGACTTCTAAAGTCCTTAAAGAATACGTGTTCGGATTTTCTAAAGAACTTCGAAAAGCCTCCGGAATGTCCGTTTATGTTTGTTGTTCGCCTCGAAGACTTTCGAGGTCTATTTTCTCCCACTTGTCATTTTGGAAACGAATCTCCAAAAGGACATCATTTCGAGCAAACAAACATTATGTTCTCAAAAATTCGTGGTAGAAACAATACCCTTGTGTCTCATTTGAATAAATCACAATGAAACGTATATCTATACTTGGGCCTTAGTTTGTTGAATAACAAACACTAAGCTCCCACTGAGTTTAGGAACTCTTTAAATATATTATGAAAAGATATTCTAAAATTACTTTTCAATAGCTTTGACGAATTTGGTTTAGTTTGGTGGTAGTTGAGCATTTTGTTTTAGAAATTATAGGAAAAGTATTTATGAATCATCATTGATCGAATCAAGTACTATTGACTTCGATCGTTCCAACTTAGATATGCCATATCTTATGGAGCTAGATCGTGAAATTACAACACACAATCATTGATGACCATTTTTGGTCTCAAGTAATCATCAACATGATCTATCCTAGATCTTTATGATTTCTTGCCATGTGGATTTTATACTTCTGAATCTTTGAACTAGCCAAACAGATTCAAACTTATATCACTTTGAGTAAATAAACCAATATTCACTCAAATTTAGGTGAAATAATATAGTCATAAAATCTCTTTCTTTAGCTTTGAACTCTATCGTCTAGGCGTTCTAACAATATTTCATATCTTTTGTTACTTTCAACAAGTAAGACTAGCTTGTCTTGAATTGATCTAGAAATCAATAAACTTTCAAAAGTCCATCAAAATAGAGCTTATGAATGTTAACTTGTTGATATGGTCTAAGCAACAATGCCAAAGATTTGTGGAACTCAAATCAAGAGATTGATTTGAACCTAGTAAAGTTATTTTTGTTAAAGAGTTGTTTGTTTTAATCAAGCATATTGACTCAACCCGTAATGACCATTTCATTCAAATAAACAAACAAACATTGTTTTTGTTCTTCTTGAATGTGAGTCTTTCTGTGTTTGAAACAGAAATTTAGGTATGCTGATTATGGAACAAAATAACCATTAAGTTCCAGCCTTGAAAGGACTTAAAACAATCTAGATGACCCTACAACTAATGTAGCATTTCCATGCTTCATTTCCCACTTGTAGGCCATTAGTGTAGCCTAGCTTCCATTGTTTGAGTTATTACCGAAGTAAGAACCTCAAGCGGTATATGATACCAAGGAAGTTTGATTGCTAGGTCACTTCTCTTTAAACATAAACTTATAGGTAGAAACGGAATTGTAAATTCCTTTCATTTGTTCCTTTGTTTTCCTATTTCTTGTAATTTTTCTAATAGCCTTAAGAATTGAATTCTTTAGTGTTGACTTTTATACTTTGTTTACACATGTCCAATGTCACTCCAACAGAGTTCTTACCATTTATGTTGAATATTCTGTTTCAACTAGATGATCTTACCAGAAGCTTCTAAAGTTCTCTAAGCATCGATCTATTAGAATGTCTAGGGACTAGACTCATTCGAGAATTAAATGGACAAAGATATTAGGTTGTTAACCATTGGTAAAGCTGAGCGTTTAAACTCAATGCTTTATGATCTCAAAACTACATTGTATTTTGAATTTACAAGCACCAATCGGTTTTCCATTCGACTTTGATACTCGAAAACAACCATAAAAGTCGCGATAAGAAACGTACATTTAAATTGCTCATTTTCTCTCATTTCCGTGAATCGTTCTTGGATTCACTACTAATCGAGGAAATTTACTGTTACCTTCTAAAGGAATTACTTCAGTGAAAGATATTTAATTATAAACAATAATTAAAACATACAATGAAGCATGCAAAGTCTAAACATTATCATGAGTAATAACTTGAAAATTAAAGCAATCATGCAATTTGAACAAGTTATTGGCATTTTATTCGAATTTATTGTTCCGGCAGGTGTGAATAAAATGATTCCAAGACCATAAAACCATTGAAGAATTAAGCACATTATGTATTTTGACTCAATTCTAAAATCTTTTAGGTAAGCAAAAGCCTTTTGCTAATAGTCTAGAAACTACTCTTGGTTGATAGGTATGTCTAAGAACTTATTAGGAAAACCTATCGAATTTTCCACGACATAAAAGGACTCCTTACTTATATCGTTGAGTATCACCAAAACTAACATGTACTCACAATTATTTGTGTACCTTACCCCTTTAGGATCAATAAGTAACACCTCGCTGAGCGTAAAACTATTACTAGATTGATGTAAAGATTATCCAAGTAAGTGTTATTTTGGCATGGCACCTTTTAACTCAATTTTTAAACTTTGGAACTTAAGGCTCTTACTATGTTGGTTAGATTTTAAGTGAACTAAAATCCTTAATCATGCAACATAATCAAGCCATAATCTCATGCATAATTAAGACATATTTAAAGCAACAAATAACTTAAAGCATGCATAAGATAAATGTGATCTAGTATGGCCCGACTTCATCTTGAAGCTTCAACTTCAAAGTCCGTCTTGAAAATGGATTGGAAACTTCTTGAATTTCACCGTGGGAGGCTCCATTTTCTTCAAACAAGATCAGCTATAATTAAACTAATTACAACTATTTGATGGTACGCAGACCATATTTGAATTGAAAAACAAATTTGGTGCATTAGACCAATTACATTCAAATTAATGGTAAGCAGACCATATTTTCTATCCTATTTGGGCCATACTAGTCACTTCATAACCTGCAAAACAGTACATATACAATATATACCATTCACCCATTCATTATCATGAATGGCCTACATAGTTGGTTAGTAAAAACACATTGTATGCATCATATAAATATTTGCAGCAATTAATCAAGGGCACCAATAATCTACCAATTATTCAGTCCTTATTAATTCTAATCAAGTTGTTTAACCTTAAAGGATTTGTAGACCTAATCAAGAGTTTATGACTAAAATTGCTCCCACTTAAACCAATAACTCTATATGCTTTACTAATTTTAAACATAAAAATGTATTTCTAGTCTAACCGAAAACATACAAGTTTAATTAAAATTTAAAGCTTATATAAAATTATAATTGAATCCATTTATTTAATTTATTTTTCAGTTGAATTAAATGAATTTAAATTAATTCAAGGTTTAATTTTAGTAAAATAATCAGTATAAATAAAAATTTATAATAATTATAATATTCAAAGTTAAAATCCGAGAAAACAATTTAAATTATTAATTTTAAAATTAATGAAAATTATTTTCGAACTGAAAATCTCAAATTAAATTAAAAACGCGTCAATCGTAACACGACGAGGCACTTGGGCTTGCACCCAAGCCCCATCGAGTCATGAGGCAGCCGCGCCCCATCGACTGATCGCTAGGCGCGCACGAGCAGGCCACACGCATCGGCAGCCATGCCAGGCCACGCTGCGCGCAGCCCGCATAGCACGACGCTACTGCTTTGCTCTCTGGGCGAGGCAGCGCGCGCTGTGGCGCAGCTCGCTTGCTGCCCACACGTGACTGCTCGCCTGGCACACGCCACGCCCTCCACCCATCTCCCATTGATTCGCACACGCCCAACTCCCTTGCTTCGCGTGCGCGCCTCTTGCTTGTTGCTCGTTGCATTCGTACCGCATGGGCGACGAGCTCCCTTGCTCGTCGTCGCATGCCCGCACTATACAACACCCCTTAAGGGTAACACGTAGCTTCCTTTGCTTTGTGTGTGCAACATTTATGAGCGTTTTCATAAAAATTTAAAATTTTTAATTTAAAATTAATAAAAAATTAATAAAACATATTAATTTAATAATTTTAGAGCTAAAAATCGAAAATTTATTAATCAATTAATTTCCGATTAACATGGATACAAATTTAGGTCATAAAAATTTAAAATTTAACACAAATTAACAATTTTTATGGTGGATTTTAATCATGGATACCTAATTAAATTATTAATTAATTATGAAAAACAAATCAATTCTAAATTATTCGAATTTCAACAAATTAATCATAATTACAAATTAGGTTGTATAATTAACAAGTCTAGGCATTCATAATTGTTAAACATATACTGTAGGTCAATCAAAAACTCAAGATTTATCAACAAGAATCGCAAATATTCAATTTAACATCTTACATTTACAAACTTTTGCGTTCGAAAAACTTAAACCTCCGAAAAGTCATAGTTAGGCTTCGAATTTGGGAATTCTGGGTCTTGTCAAAATTTTAGAATGCCTTTTACATGCGAAATTGACACAAAAATCACTCGATATGGTTGAGTAACAAATATTCTGCCGAAAAACTGCGTACATATAATTAAATAAACGCAATTTGCAATTAATTACGAAAACTAATCACCCCTTTAATTCCTTGCAAATTTGTAAAATTTAACCATGTTCATGCAATTTAGATTATGAAAATAATAAGAGGCTCGTGATACCACTGTTAGGTTATGATACATATGAATAAACATAAATCATGCGGAAAAACCATAAAACCAGGAAACATATTATTAACACATAATCATTTAGCATAATTCAGATGCATACACTTTGTAGCGTTCCCTCCCTAACTGCGCCCGAACCGAACAAGAACAAGTCTTTAGGACTCCAAGTGTTGTCCCTCCGTAGATAGTCCACAGCACGTCCGGATCCGCCTTAAGCTTGACCAACTAGAATCGCCCTTAAGGTAGTATGAATTTCGGCTAATAGGCTACAAGTGTTTGGCTGATTTTGTTCCAAAATCTTACCTTTGAATACTTCAAAATTGTCTCACTAAATATGTGACCCTAGGCCCTTATTTATAGAGTTATGGAAAGGAATTATAATCCTATTAGAATACCAATTTAGTTTAATTAGAATCCTGTTAGGACTCTTATTAAATAAATCTATCTGCTGGGATTAGGATTTAATCGTAGAACAAATTCTAATAGCTTTAGGATTTGTATTGCACACAACCGTACACGAGCACGAGCGCGAGCACCACCCGCGCAAGCCTTACGGCCCACGCGAGTCTGCACTCGCTCGCAGCCCAAAGTCGCAGCCCACATGATTGCTCCGCGCGCGCCAAGGCCCTGTTGGGCCTGGCTTTGCGCTGGGCCTGGCGGGGCTTGGCTGTGTGTGATGCGTGTGGCTTTGTTGGGCGATGGCCCGGCTTCATGCTGGGCCTTCGTCTGGCAGGCCTTGTCCGATGCTAATTCGTACGATACGCTTCCGATTAAATTCTCGATTCCGGAATTCATTTCCGATAAGAACAACATTTAATATTTCCGATTCCGGAATTAATTTCCGTCTCGAACAAATATTTAATATTTCCGTTTCCGGAATTATTTTCCGATTTCGATAATATTTCCGATTCTGACAATATTTCCGTTTCCGGCAATATTTCCGATTCCGGTAATATTTCCATTTTCGATAATATTTTTCCGATATGTACCATGTTTCCGTTTCCGGCAACATCTACGACTTGGATAATATTTATATTTCCGATACGATCCATATTTCCGTTTCCGGCAATATCATCGTTTCCGGAGTATTCACTTGCTTGCCTTTGACGATCTCAGCTCCCACTGAAACCAGGATCCGTCGATTCTGAATATCCATAGATGGAGTATTTAATGCCATTAAATACTTGATCCGTTTACGTACTATTTGTGTGACCCTACGGGTTTAGTCAAGAGTAAGCTGTGGACTAATATCATTAATTCCACTTGAACTGAAGCGGCCTCTAGCTAGGCATTCAGCTCACTTGATCTCACTGAATTTATTAACTTGTCAATTAATACTGAACCGCATTTATTAGCCTTATCATTAAATGCATACTTGGACCAAGGGCATTATTTCCTTCAAATATGTCATAAGTAAATTTCATTATCTTATTCGACACTAATTCTCAATACCCGAGTGATTTGAGGTTACTTGTTTGAGGACTGGTTACTTTGATGTTGTCAAACGTCGCACCGTGAAAGGAGACTATAACGGCAACGCTCGGGTAATCACCTATCAAACTAAGTCAAACCTCAAGATCACAAGTTTGGGATGAGATGCCAAAAGCTGTACAAGAATACTCGGAGAGCTAGAAACTGTAAAATACATGGTCGTACTAGATAAATCATAGACTATGATTATCTGTTTATTTTATTAGTTGAACTCTAACACCGAGAAATACCTCTTGACCTAATAAGGATGACTACTCTTACCTTATGTTCATGAGCAAGCATCAAGTGACAAAGGAATTAGGAAATGCACACTTATCCCTAAGGACAAGTGGGAGACTGAAGGAAATAATGCCCTTGGTTCAAGTTTACAATTAATGCATTTAATGCTAAGTATAACAAATGCGGTTTTGTTATTAATTAAACAAGTTAATAATTCAGTGAGATCGAGTGATCAGAATGCCTAGCTACAGGCCTTTTCAGTTCAAGTTGAATTAATAATATTAATACCACTGCTTACTCATGACTGAACCCGTAGGGTCACACAAATAGTATGTGAACAGGTCAAGTATTTAGGCGAATATAATATTCAGTAAATACTCTATTATGGACATTCAGAATTGATGGATCTTGGTTCCAGTGGGAGCTAAAACCATCAAAAGGCAAAGAAAGAATATTTGCCGGAAATGAAGATATTGTTGGAAACAAAAATATGGTTCATGACGGATATATAAATATTATCGAAGTCGGCGATATTACCGAAACAGAAATATGGTTCGTATTGGAATACATAAACAGAAATAGAAATATTGCCGGAATCGGAAAGATTGACGGAAACGGAAATATTATCGGAATCGGAAATGTTGTTTAAATCGGAAATATTGTCGGAATGGGAAATATTATCGGAAACGTAAATATTTTTCGAATCGGAAATATATTATGGAATCGGGAAACGAATCGGAAGCACGACGAGCGACAGACCGGCAAACGGGCTAGCCCATCGCTCTACGAGCAAGCCCACGAGGCAAGAGAAGCCAACACTAGGCACAAGGCCCAGCGCCAGCGCCGAGCACAAGGCCCAGCGTTAACGCCAGGCCCAGCGCCCATCGTGGCCTGCGAACCTTGACGTGGGAGGCGAAGCAGCAAGCCAAGGCTTGCGCGCCAAAGCAGCTGCACGCATGGATACATTGGTTGGCTTTGTCCCAAGGCTACTTGCGCGGCAAGTAGTTTGGGCCACAAGCTATTCGGTTTTCTTATCCTACATGACTTAGAGTTTTATGGTTATCCTAATACTTAAATCTTTGGATTTTCATAAATACTAAGAGTTTGATATTGACTTAAATCCTAAGGGTTTTGTTAAATCTAATTCTAGTAGGATACGACCATCTATTTTCCTATAAATATGTGATCCATGATCATAAACATATACTTCCTCCATTTTTTTATTATTGCACCATCTACATTGGGCACAAGAATTAAGAAAGGAGGTAAAATGTGAGAGATTGACAAAAATACCCATGTGATTAAGTACAAGTTTTATGTAAAGAACAAGTGGGGTTTGGTCCCCACCACCCATATAAGGATAGAAATGTCATTTCAAGTAGGTAAACTTACTAAAAATAGGAAATGATGCAATTAATATG
This sequence comes from Spinacia oleracea, assembly GCF_020520425.1. Classification (NCBI taxonomy): domain Eukaryota; kingdom Viridiplantae; phylum Streptophyta; class Magnoliopsida; order Caryophyllales; family Amaranthaceae; genus Spinacia; species Spinacia oleracea. The sequence continues at coordinate 20,005,039 of NC_079492.1, read as the reverse complement.
CAACTTCCGAAAAAGGAAAACGGTGCAATAATAAAAAAATGGAGGAAGTATCAGTAATTAGAATACTATTGCCTATCACATAAAGTGAGTTCCTAAGTGTATAATACCTTAGACGATATCCTAGTTGGTTGAACCTAAGGTGGATCCAAACGTGTTGTGAACTATCTACGGAGGGCCGACATTTGGAGCTCTGTACTTATTCGGTTCGGAAGCAGCTAGGGAAGGCACGCAACACATAGTAGGTATACTAAATTATGCTAATTGATTACGTGGCAATTAATTTGGATTCTGACAATTTATGGTTTTTCCGCAGGAATTAAATTGTGCATAACCTAACAACTTATTCAATTTTCACCTCAAACTTCCATCCTCCCTTTTCTGGTAGCCTACTTCATCATCCGGCAACCTTCACCTCATTATCACCACCGTCCTTCGTATTTACCCCTCACTGTCGCCACCATCATTCATCTTCACACCTTCACCATCACAACCACCCCTTCATGGTCATCTTCACTTGACAGGAATGTTCAATTTGTCATGTCGTCAAGAAATTTAATAGCCTGATCATATTTTGACATCTTGCAACAACCAGTAATTAGTACATTATATGTGACAGAATCTGGTTTGACATTCTTTTTCCTCATAACTTTATATGGAGACAATGCCTTATCTAATTCTCCATCATTCATATAGTTTCCAATCGCTATGCTATACACAACCAAATTTAACTTAATGCCTCGGTTTTCAACTGCTAAAAGTATTGATTCATTTTTCACCTTCTGACAATAGCGACCACAAGCTTCTAGAAGAGTCCACCACTTTCATCTCCGGTGAAGAATACCCTAGCTATCTTAGTGTTATTGTAGTTAGGGACGGCAAAGAGTCTTAAACCTGTTACGATTTGGTCTTGACTCCTGACCAGTATCTAAGTAGTTACCTCCCCTAGATTTATTTAGGACCCTTTTCGAATTCTAGACCCGTTAGATCCAATGAATTTGGTATGTATAATATTAGTCGGATTTAGATCCACGTCTTATAAAGCATATTTGGGTCTCGATCTTGTCAGATCCGGTCTGAAGTCCATCGTCATCCCTAATTATAGTACTAATTCATTGTGTTCAGGGCCCAAATCAAAAATTTGTTAAATGCCTCCAAATTATTACGACTATCGATCCTCTCGAGATAAATACGTAGTACATTATTAGGAAGTCTGAATCTTGTACAACTATCCCATAGTGATTGACATTGTTACTAGTATTTGACTATTTGGAACACTCTTTTAGTTCATATTTAAAAGATAAATTATACGGAATTAATTACAAGTGATAATGGGATAGTGATTGACATTGTTACTAGTATTTGACTATTTGGAGCACTCTTTTAGTTCATATATAAAAGATAAATTATACAGAATTAATTACAACTGATAAATTTAAGTGGCACACAGAATTTTGAGATAGAGAATAAAAACTCAAATTTAGAAAAATAAAATACAATCTTTTTATTTAATTCATAACATGCATGCTTAAGCATAACACAATGCAAATGGGCAACCGAAGAGGAAGACCATGCATCCTTATCGACAAGTTTTATACTTTAATCGACAATCGAAGCGGCATACCCCGGTCATTGGTTCCAAGTTATATAGTACATTCATGGACTAAACGGGGTTTTAATTCTTGCTATAAATAACGGAGAAGTGCCCGTAGCAGTAGAAACTTCTATGTTAACTCCATCTTTGTTGGTCTCTTGTGTATACCCGCCTTTATTCTGCAAGTTATTATATACGGTACTCCAACTTCCATTAAAACTCCCAACAACACCTACATCACTATAAGCCTACAAAAGTACCACGAAAATCAATCAGATTATGAATACATGTACATTACACTCGTTCATCACTGTAAGCCTACAAAAGTACCACGAAAATCAATCAGATTATGCATACATGTACATGACACTCATTTATCATCGTGTTCCCAAAGGTCACAAATACGGGCTTACATAAACAAACAAACATGATACTCGCTATTTATTTTATTAAAGAATACATGTAGTTTTAGGAGAGTAGGTTGAATTTTAAATTGGATGTTTTCTAATAAGTGTCCACTTTTTATTTTTGGACATTTTCCCACTTGTCATAATCATAATTATTTCTTTCTACACTTTTCCCACTCATCCATCCTTGCATCCTCTTTTATTTTGTATTTTATCAATAAACAATTATCTACTTTATCCTTTTTATAAAAAAACACTTTTAATTATTGTTCTTTTATACTTTTCATTTTTTTTTAATTACTGTGAATTCTCCCGATATAGAAAATAAGTTGTATTTATATAAAATAAAATAATAAATAAAAAATGGGATGCATTTACCTTGTTTGTGTAGAAAGCTGACCATGGGCTAGACCAAGCGACGAGAAAGTCACGGGATTGTCCATTTCTGTTCATACCACGGAAGACCAGTGCCGCCTCTGAACCAGAGGAGGCACTGGTCTTTTTGACATGGAGGAAAGACGCCCATTGGCCATTACCAATCTCGAAAGGATAAGGTGTACGACCAATGAAGCCGTACCAATCTCTACTAGTGGAGTAATAGAGAGTTTCTCCAGTAGCATTGTAAACCATACACAATGTGGTGACTCCATTACCATAGTCTACCTTAACTCCCTCTACATATTTTCTTGCCTTTCCATTCTTGTCATACTCATTCATCAGATTCATTGCTTCTCTTGCTCTATCTTCCTGGCTTTTGGGTTCGTCTACGTACCTAGGCATCTCATCTAACTTGTCATTATCAACTACTTGACCAAAGGGATTTGCCATTTTTTCCTACTCTTTTTAGGGGTTGGTTGGGGGGTTTTTAAATCTCTCTATGGCTTTCTTGCCTCTAACAAATGTGTTTATATAGTACAACAACTTGTTCAAATTTGTACATTTTTTTACTAATGTATTTCCTCCATATATAATTAATTGGTGCACTTTTTATTATTAGAAGTATTTTATTAATTGGCGTACTTTCCATTTATTAAAATTTATATTTTATCATTTATTCCTTAACTTCTCTTCCCTTTGAATACTTTAATCCCCGCTATTTTTTATTACAACTGTTTATTTTTCATTACCCCACTAACTAGCATCTTACTCCGTAATGTAATTATATAGTACAACTTACCATTACTAAACTCCATACTGATCAAAGTGCACCAATTAATTATATACGGAGAGAGTACATTTTGTTGTGGGCAAAATTACCGTGCCTTCGTGTACCAATAAGGATGTGACACCTGGCACGTATTGCGCCCCCTAAGCAGAAATCATACGAAATCTACTCCGGGGCACTAGGTATCTACAATGTATGTATTTAAGTGTGTATATATGTACGTATAAAACCTATACCTGGAAAGGGGCTTAATTAGTATGTATCCCAAGTGAATGACTAAGCACAATAGGCCCAAATAGCCCACTATTGCCAAAAGGGACCAGAGAATTGTAAGGAGAAAGGACACGTGTCCTCCTCCCATTCCCCAGCCAATCATGTAAGGGGAATATTAGGTCATTCCCACAAAAACCTAGTACTATAAATATTCCCACTTCCCTAGAAAAAGGGGCCACAATCAATACATTCAGGAGCAATTGCTGCTCTGCCTTCTCTCTACTTTCTCTCTCTATAAAAATACAATCTGATTAAATCCTTAAAAGTTACCGGGAAACCTCCAAGGTATCTCACCGTAAAAACCCCACAACATTTGGCGCCGTCTGTGGGGAGGTACGGTAACATGGAAGATCAACGACAGGACAACGATGCTGGGCGGCCTACGCGAGTAGAGCGGCCACCCCTCGAAAGAGAAATGCCGACTGAACATCATACGCCGGCCACAAGAATCACCGAAGATGCAGCGCGTATATTTGCGGCCGGGCACACCCCTCGTCACACTGCCGAGGTAGAGGTGCTCAGCGAGGAGGACGACCAGGCCAATCGCACCCCTCCTGGAGGACACCTGGATCCTCGGGTGGATACGGTAATAGAGGAGAACCCTGATATTCCTGTCTCTGTGGGTGCTCTTCGGGCTATTTTGGCTGAGTTCCAAGCTGATGTGGCAAAGACAGTTAATGCTGAGGTACAGAAGAGTATGCTGATTTACACCACTGCTGTGGCTGCAAATCATGAGAGGCCGGCAAGCAATAGGCCAACACTTTCTTTGCGCCCCCCAAATGTCTGGACCAGGCTGACAGGCGAGGACCTGAGGAGACAGCCGCCAGCAAGTCAGCCAAATCAGGCAATATCTTACCTACCACGCCGAATGCCACGGCGACTGATCGGAGAAACGTCCCGAGGACGTGAGCAGCCACGCGCAGAGCAGTTGCCTGACTCTGAGTCTGAACTTTCTGACACTGGATCAACCCCCGTCATGCCGGATAGACCTCTCCCTCATCCAACTTATACGCATCTGAGCCAGGCGCGTCCAGGGGCCACCCGTCCAACCCGTCAAACTCGCGGACGCGAGTCTTCCCAGCGGCTACCCTACTCAAGGCGTCAAGACCCTGTATATCACATTCAGGAGGGGGTGTCCAACATGGCCCTAGGGCACACCACCCCTTTTGCAGACTCCATCATGAGAGCCCAGAGGGAACCCAAAGTCAAGCCGCCCAACATTGATGCTTACGATGGTACCACAGATCCGGACATGCACCTCTTGGTTTACCGGCATCACATGTATGTCCAAGGAACAACTGACTCAACCTGGTGTAAGTATTTTCCGGGCACACTCAAAGGAGTAGCCTCTAAGTGGTTCGAGAGACTTCCAGCCGGAACTATTCGCTCTTTTTCGGAGCTCGAGCTATTGTTCTCTACTCGGTTCATGGCTCACAAGGAAGAGAAGAAGACGAGCATGCATCTGAGTAGGATTCAGCAAGGGAAGGACGAGTCCCTGAGGAGTTATGTGAAGAGATTCAATCTAGAGGCAGGGCAAATTCCGAATTTGCCAGATGGTGTTGCATTCGATAAACTCATTCGAGGGCTTAAAAAGGGCTCTTTCAAGTTTGATCTGGTAAAGAAAAGCGTCCGAACAATGGCAGAAGTGCTGGATGAGGCCGAGGCCTTCATTCATGCAGCAGAGATTTGCAGCGTCCCGAAAGATCCCAGAGGAAGTGATACCGCCGAGCTAGCGGCAAAAAAGGAGAATTTCGAAAAGAAGAACCGGCCTAACGGGACGTGGGCTATTGCAAAAGAGTCAGACAGGGCCCCCGGAGCGGCAGGTCAGAAACGGCCTAGAACTTATGATCGGGAGCGATTCGAGTATAACACAGACATGTACACAATTCTGATGGACGTCGGGTCCAAATATGACATTGATCGTCCATTTCCCATGAAGTCGCCACCAGAAAGTAGGGACCCCAAACTGTACTGTCACTTTCACAGTGACATTGGGCATGACACCAATGAATGTAAGAGCTTGAAAAGGGCATTGGATGGCCTAACCACCAAGGGGTTCTTAAAAAGTTATATCAGCAGGAACACGGGAGGTTCTGGCAAACCCTTCTACAAGAAAAACAAATCCCCTCCCTCGGAGGAAGACGGGAATCGTACCGACCCAGAGTGCGTGGCAGTCATCTCAGGAGGATTGGCCGCCGGCGGGCCGACCATGAGGGGCCAGAAGGATTATGCCAAGCGATTGGGGCAAGTGATGCTGTCCGGCAAGGCCACAGTTGACCCATTTCCAAAAGTTGAAATCGGCGAGGCCGACCGTGGGAAAATCTCCACCCCGCATGACGATCCTTTGGTAATTGAGTTAAAAGTTGCTAACCTGAGGGTTAGGCGTATTTTGGTTGATACAGGAAGTTCGTCGGATATAATTAGTCTAGAGTGCTTGAATCGGCTGCAACATGATCCCTCAAAGATTAAGAAAATCCACTATCCCATTATAGGCTTCGGAGGTAGTGTCATCCACCCAGTCGGCATAATTACCCTTCCTCTGAGGATGGGAAATAAAAAGGAATCTCGGCAAATGGATGTCCGTTTTCTCATAGTGAAAGATCTGACGGCATATAACATCATCTTGGGGCGTCCCACGTTGAACAGGGCAAAGGCTGTCATTGTGACTCATCTGATGCTTCTTAAGTTCATTTGTGACGATGGGAGCGTCAGCACTATACATGGTGACCATCAACAAGCTAGAGATTGCTACCTAACCACCTTGAGTCCAGAAACATGGGGGACGGGTGAAGAGAAAGGGACATCGAGCAACAAACGAAAATGTGGCGACACGCAACCCAAGGTCGTCAAAGAAACATTAACTATCTCAGCAGGGCACATGGAAGAGAGACGCCCAGAGCCTGTTGGGGCCCATTTCAATGTGGTATTAAACACAGATAAACCTGACAGAGTAGTGCCCATCGGGATTTCTCCTGACGACCCGCTGGCGGCAGAGTTGGTCCACCTTTTGAGAGAATTTGAAGATATCTTTGCTTTCACAGTGGACGAAATGCCGGGTATTGACCCTGCTGTAGCCATCCATAAGCTGAATGTGGACCCAAACTTCAAACCGGTTCGTCAGAAGAAAAGGAACCATGGGGAAGATAGAAATCAGGCGGCAGCCGCGGAAATACAAAAGTTGATGGAGGCTGGGTTCGTCAGGCCTAGTCAGTACCCCGATTGGGTTGCTAACGTGGTCCTCGTCAAAAAACCTAATGGTACCTGGAGAATGTGTGTTGACTACACCAACCTCAATAAGGCATGTCCAAAGGACAGTTTCCCACTGCCCAAGATTGACCGGCTCGTCGACTCTACAGCAGGGCATGCTATGATGAGCTTTATGGATGCCTACTCAGGGTTTCACCAGATTCCGTTGTGGCCTGACGACCAGGAAAAAACGTCATTTGTTACTGAACAAGGCCTTTACTGCTACAAGGTGATGCCGTTTGGGTTAAAGAATGCACCGGCCACCTTTCAGCGTCTTATTAACACTGTGTTCATTAAGCAGCTCGGCAGGAATATTGAAGCTTACATTGACGATATGATCGTAAAAAGTAAGCTGAGGGCGGCGCACATAACCGATCTCAGAGAGACATTTGAGACTATTCGAGCTTACAACATGAGGTTGAACCCTAAGAAGTGTGTGTTCGGGGTGACGACAAGCAAATTCTTAGGTTTCTTGATTGATGAAAGAGGAATTGAAGCCAACCCAGACAAAATCCAGGCAGTAATTGATATGAGCTCACCAAAGACAGTGAAGGAGGTCCAGCGGCTCACAGGTTGCTTGGCCGCCCTGGGCAGATTCCTTTCCAGGGCTGGAGACAAGTGCCACTACTTTTTTAGGTCTTTCAGAAAGAAGGCCAAGTTTGAATGGTCGGACGAGGCCGAGGCGGCATTGGTCAGATTAAAGGAGCACTTACATACCTTGCCTCGTCTTGTTAGTCCCTTGCTAGGAGAGACTTTGTACATGTATCTCGCCGTGTCCGAGCACTCGTTGAGTGCCGTTCTACTGACAGAGAGGGAGGGAATACAGATGCCGGTATACTTTGTCAGCCATGTTCTTCAAAATGCTGAAGTTAGATACCCTACAGTGGAAAAGTTTGGCTTAGCTCTGTTCATGGCCAGAAAAAAGCTCCGTCATTATTTCTTAGCTCACAAAATAGTGATCTACACAGATCAGCCGCTCATACTGCCCTTCACAAAGCTGGAGGCGTCAGGACGAATGCTGAATTGGGCAATAGAGCTGAACGCCTTTGATATCACCTATGAGCCGAGGAAAGCTGTCAAGGGACAGGCATGTGCCGACTTCATTGTTGAAATGACGAGGCCAGACTTTGCCAAGAATACAAACACGATGTGGACAGTGTATGTAGACGGCTCATCCACACAGAATGGATGTGGAGCTGGGATAATCTGTCACTCCCCAGAAGGAGATACTTTTGAATATGCTATGCGATTTAACTTCCAGGCGTCAAATAATGAAGCCGAATATGAAGCCCTGCTTTGTGGCATTAAAATGTGTAAGGCGGCAGGCGCCGAGGAGATTGTAGCACTATCTGACTCCCAACTGATTGTGAGCTAAGTTAATGGGACCTACGAAGCTAGGGATCCGACTATGGTCAAATACATGCAGGCCGTCCATCAGGAAGTAGAGCCACTGAAAAGTTTTGAAGTAAGGCAAGTCCCTCGCTCGGAAAATAACCAAGCTGATGCCCTGTCAAAGTTGGCAAGTTCCGCGTCTTGTGATACCCCTCGGCACGTGTTTTGGGAGGTAAAAGAGCACAAAAGTGTTGAGCAAATGGAGGTGGAAACTCTAGACAGAACGTCCACATGGATGGATGACATAGTGAACTTTAAAATGAATGGAGTCTTGCCCGAAGACTCAAAGGAAGCGGCAAAACTTCAAAAGAAATGTTCTTGGTTTGAAATGTGGAACGGCACCCTCTATAAAAAGGCCTACTCCCGTCCTTTGTTAAGATGTGTAACACCTGAGAAGGGGCAGGAAATTCTAGAAGACCTTCATCAGGGGTTGTGCAGCTCGCATATTGGTGGGAGGGCTTTGGCTGAAAAGGCACTTCGAACCGGCTATTACTGGCCGACTCTTAAGGAGGACGCAATTTCACTGGTCAAGAAGTGTGACAAGTGCCAGCGTTTTTCTCACCTAATACACCAACCGGCACGAGTTCTGACGCCCATTACAAGCCCAATTCCATTTGCTAAATGGGGGATGGATCTTCTAGGCCCATTCACGACCGCACCAGGAGGAAGGCGTTATGTCATCGTTGCTGTAGATTACTTCACCAAATGGGTGGAGGCAGAAGCGCTCAAAAACATAAAAACTACTGATGTGAGAGCATTCATTTGGAAGAACATCATGACTCGCTTTGGGATTCCACAGGCTATCGTCTTCGATAATGGGCCCCAGTTTGAGACGCCTAAGCTGAAAGAGTGGCTGGCAGACCACGGTATACACACTTGTTTTACTTCAGTCGGACGACCCCAAGCCAATGGTCAGGTTGAGGCGTTCAACAAAATTATCTCCGAAGGAATAAAAAAGAAGCTTGACGAAGCCAAAGGTCTATGGGCTGATGAGCTGCCAAATGTCTTATGGTCCATCCGCACCACGGCTAAGAATTCAACCGGTGAAACACCCTTCTTGCTAGCCTATGGCGCCGAGGCTGTCCTACCCATAGAAATGTGTGAACCAACGTTGAGAGTCATGCTGTATGACGAAAATGCTAACTGGGAGACAATGAAAGCAGCCTTGGACTTTCTGCCCGAGGTTAGAGGAAATGCAGCGCTCAGACAACAGCTGTACAAGATAAGGATGGCAAGGGAATACAACAAGCGAGTCTCTAATAGAGTGCTCAAAGTGGGAGATTTTGTCCTCAGGAAAATGGAGTCCACAGGACGAGCAAATGAACAGGGTAAGCTGACGCCCACTTGGGAGGGACCTTACGAGATCTATGATGAGGTTAGAGATGGAACCTACCGCATTCAAGACATGCAAGGCCGGCCTATTTTGCGCACTTGGAATGCCGACAATCTCAAGAAGTATTTCTTCTAGATATGTGCTAAGCTTTGTCTTACTTACCACGATCCATTGCCCAAGGGGCGGCCTCTAATGGTCATAGTAGGGTAGTAATTACTTTTGTAACCGGCTAAATTCGCCTTGCAAAGTTATAAATAATACTACTCTATTTGTCTCGTAATATTTATTGCTCGCACAATGAATATAAAAATATACACTCCAATGCATAACAAAGCCTAATTGTATGACGGCCTGAGAAGTGGCCCAGATTAGCAAAAACTCAGCAAGACTAATTGTTTGAAGCCTAAGAAATGGCCCAGATTAGCACCAAGTTGTAGGCTGATCACCTATCCAACTCCCTTCCCAGTATAAGCAAGCCGTTGGCCGACCAGTACGGCATAGTAAGTGCCAGCGGCACAAATAAACTTTAATCATAAGTTATTTGTTCAAAAGCCCAGCGGCATGAACAACTTTGAAACATAGGTTGTTTGCTCAAAAGCTCAGCGGCACAAAAAACCATAAATCATAGGTTGTTTGCTCAAAAGCTCAGCGGCATGAACAACTTTGAAACATAGGTTGTTTGCTCAAATGTGCGGCGGCACGAATATTTGGCCGTCCAGTCCATTTGACGAGCATGTCTAGCGGCAATCATACCTATTGATTGACTTGCGTCAATCAATAACGTTATAGACACGCTCGCCAAAGAAAGAGACGACCACAGTAGTGCCTAGCGGACGCTCAGTTGCCTGCGGCACCAATATCAAAGAGACTAAGGTTGTTTGCTAAAAAGCGCGGCGGCACGCACGTTTGGCCGACCAGTCCATTTGACGAGCATGTCTAGCGGCAATCATACCTATTGATTGACTTGCGTCAATCAATATCATTATAGACACGCTCGCCAAAGAAAGCGACGATCACAGTAGGGCCTAGCACATGCTCAGTTGCCAGCGGCACCAACAACTTTGAAACAAAGGTTGTTTGCTCAGAAGTTAGGCGGCACGAACGTTTGGCCGTCCAGTCCATTTGACGAGCATGTCTAGCGGCAATCATACCTATTGATTGACTTGCGTCAATCAATATCGTTATAGACACGCTCGCCAAAGAAAGAGACGACCATAGTAGTGCCTAGCGCATACTCAGTTGCCTGCGGCACCAACGTGCTTAGTGTACACTCAGTTGCACCTTGGCTACCATACCTATTGATTAAGCCTATTGATTAAGGAATAATCAAATTATGAAGAGCAAATAAATGCGAGATAAGAGAAGCATCAAAAACAACCTATTTACTTATAAAACAACGCCCGTAGAAGGGCGTGTAAAAGTAGCTCAGAATTCAAAAACAAAAAGAAAATTGTTGTGTGCTCAACAGGCACAATGGTACAGACGCCATCAGCGCCAAAACTTTACAAAATAATTGTTTTTGCCCTTAGGCACGGGAACGCTTGAATAAAATTTTAAAAAAGCGGGAAAGGAAGCAAATCAGGGAGCGGCCGCATCGTCCTCGTCATCAGATGATACAAACTCAGGGGGCGGCTGACCAAGACGTTCAGCAGCCAACACAGCGGCACTGTGTTCCATTCGCCGCTGGAACCACGCAAGATCATACTCTGACATGTGGCTCTCCCAGGCATGCTTAACAGCGTTCTTGGTCGCTTGTTCCCCCTGATCATAGGATTCCAGAAGACGCTCACGCAAGGTGCGAACTTGCGATCTGGCCGTCTCCAGCTCCCCACGAAGATGCTCGGCTTCCTCAGCCGCCTCTTTGATCTGAGGGTACTCCCGCAACTGGTCCTGAAGCGTCCGTATTTCCGCCGCCGCTGTCTTGGCCTCCTCGACCATTGCCACCATGTCTTTGTCCTGCGCCAAGATCTTCTTAAGCAGCTCGGCCTTGTCAGATCTCAACGCAGCTACCTCCTTCGCTTGAAGGTCTATGGTCGTCTGCATCTGCAGGCGGACCTCTTCAATGGATTTGAACGCATAGTCGCCATGGTGGGTGGACTCAGCCACCTGAGCTTTGAGCTCCTCAGCAGTGCGGGTCTTCCAACTCTTGCAGAATTCCATGCGGCAGAACAACTGCAAAAGGAGCTACATATTAGTAAATGACTCTAAAAGAGAAGACAAGTACAAGCAAGTTGGAAATAGATTTACGTCGAGAAGAGTGGCCTGGATCGCACCAAACTGGGCGTCAGTCTTGCGGCCAGGAAGAGAAGCAACATACTCTGCGGGGACGGCCTTAAAAACCTTGCGGCATATAGCCACCCTATCCATTGACGAATAGTGGGGAGTAGCAGGTACGTTCTCGTCCTCTGCAGCAGCTGCATCCTTCCCTTTGTCTTTGGCTATAGGAAAAACAACGGCATTAGGATGACGCGGAGAGTAAGAAGAACTGCTAGAGGAGGCTCGATACGTCTGAACGACGTTCGAATAATACTTACCGCCCGATGACCGAGCTCGGCGGGCCACCTCCACAGGTATCTGAGAGCGGACGTCGGCCGGGATTCCAGAAGGAGGATCCTCCAGCTCGTCCGGATGCCCACCGGACCTCGATTTGGACACCAAGTCCACCACCAGAGACGGCTTGTCCACGCCAATCTCATCGTCATCAGGGCATCCCCCCTCAGCAACCTTCGACTCGTCTTTCTTCACGAGACGGCGGGGTAGGGGTTTTGGCTTCTTGAAGGTACTCGGAGTCTCCGAGCCAGCTGGCACAGCTCTCTTCTTCAGCTGGGACAGAGTCGTCCCCTTCTTCTTCCCTGACGCTCTAGCCGCGTCCTTAGCTTGCCAAAAAAGAAAGTAAAGGACAGTCAAATATTAGGCCTCGTCATCAATCACAAATCACTCACCATATAGTGGCTCGTCATTAAAAAGGACGCCCAGCTTAAAATTGACGAGGCGTGCCCTATCAATCACAAGTCACTCACCAGATAGTGGCTCGTCATTGAAAAGGACGCCCATCTTAAAAATGACGAGGCGTACCTTATCAATCACACGTCACTCACCAGATAGTGGCTCGTCATTAAAAAGGACGCCCATCTTAAAAATGACGAGGCGTACCTTATCAATCACAAGTCACTCACAGAATAGTGGCTCGTCATTAAAAAGGACGCCCGTCTCAAAAATGACGAGGCGTACCTTATCAATCACAAGTCACTCACAGAATAGTGGCTCGTCATTAAAAAGGACGCCCGTCTCAAAAATGACGAGGCGTACCTTATCAATCACAAGTCACTCACAGAATAGTGGCTCGTCATTAAAAAGGACGCCCGTCTCAAAAATGACGAGGCCTACCTTATCAATCACAAGTCACTCACAGAATAGTGGCTCGTCAATAAAAAGGACGCCCGTCACAAAAATGACGAGGCGTACCTTATCAATCAAGTCACTAAATAGTGGCTCGTCAATAAAAAGGACACCCGTCTCAAAATGACGAGGCGTACCTTATCAATCACAAGTCACTAAATAGTGGCTAGTCATTAAAAAGGACGCCCGTCTTAAAAATGACGAGGCGTACCTTATCAAGTGCAAGACACTCATAGAAAAATGGCTCGTCATTAAAAAGGACGCCCGTCTTGAAAATGACGAGGCGTACCCTATCAACCACGAGTCACTTGTTAAAAAAAAAAAAAAAACACTAACTAAGGGGCCCGTCATTAAAAGGTGACGAGGCGCACCTTGGCAACCGCAGGAAAAACACTAACTAAGGGGCCCGTCATTAAAAAGTGACGAGCACTAAAAAGACGTCCACTGTGGACACTGGACGGGGGAAGCTTAACTTGCAAAAACAACCTAAGAGAATACTCACCTTCTCCTCCAACTCGGCCTTGGCTTTCAGCATCTTGGCCTCATAAATGTCTGCCATCCAATCGGTCATATCGCCCTTCCCGGTATCCGCCGCCGACAGCTTGCTCATTCCTTCCTCTGTGAACAAAAGAAATCCAAAGTTAGAAAAATGAATAAGACCAAGGCAGAGTGGCACATAAATTGGCATACAACCTCGAGTCATGGAATATCCTAACCCTACGGCCGCTAGAAAGGCCTCGTTCCGAAACTGGCTAATGTGCGGCAACCATTCGGCCGGCACATGGAAACTCTTATCCACTGTTAAGTGGTAAGTGTTGGCTCTGAACAGGACCATTATCTGATCCCACTCTTCGGCAGTAAGGGGGGGAAGGGGCTCGTCACGATCCATGTAGTTGGCGTTGCAGTTCCAGCGGCTCATCCGCTCATACATCTCCTGGTCGTCCGTGTAAAACACGACCCACCTCTTTCTCCACATATGCCACTTGCTGAGCTTGCCGACCACTGTCTGGTAGGTACCACGGCTGCTCAGATTAAACCACCCTTTGGCGGCACTAGGGGAACGAGAGAGGGAGACCAGATGCAGAAAAGCGTTGAAGGACGGCTCCACGTCGTTCAGCGCACATTTGGCAATATAGCCAAAGATATCCGCCCATGAGTTGGGGGTCAGCTGGGCCACCCCAATGTTAAAACCATCTAACACCTCCACAACGAAGGGGTGCGGAGGGAATCTCATGCCGAGTTTGATGGATGCGGCATACACAGGGAATTCTCCCTCGGCAAGCAAGCTGACGGTCGAGTCCAGACCGGCCGGCACGCGCATTTGGTACCCTTCCCCCACGCAGAGGTCATCCCTCATCTTGGCTCCGTGCCTGTCTAGCCACCGCATCCAGCCCACGTCTGGGTGAATCTCTGACGGAAGCAATTGGGCCTCCTCCCGTCCTCTGGGCCTAATAAGCTGGGGAGCAGCCTCTTGCTCCTCGGCGGCCGATGACAATGGAGAGACGCTTGGCTCCCCCATTGCCTGGCTCGCTGTACCCTCCGACGAGCTTGCCGCCTGCTCCCCCGCCTCGACATACTCGTCGATCTCTTGAAAGAGTTCGACAAATTCTTCGTCGACTGTCGGGGCGGTGGAAGAATATCTCTCCCTAGGGGGTGTCGATGCTTCTTCCCGCAAGCGCAGGCGCGTAGGATCTGCCGTTTGCTTGGTTCTAGCCATGCCTTCTGCATAGTGAACGAAGCACGGCTTAGGAGTGACCAACAATGAAGAAAAAGACGCGATTGGACGTCCGCCCCGACAAAAGATGAACGGCGGAAAAATCTTAAATAAAACCTTCAAACCCTTACTAAGAGGTCGGCCGCTAACAAAGAGAAAAATGACGAGAGGATAACAAAAACAAGAAAGAAAGGCGGAAACTAACCTTGAAAGATCTGCGAAGTACTCGGTGAAGAACAGGATGAGTTTCGCGAAGAACAGGATGAGTTTCGCGAAGAACAGGATGAGTTTGACGAGGAAAAGGATGAGTCTCGTGGTGGCCGGAAATCGCCTGATGGTGGTGGGAATACGCCGAAAATCGCCTATGAGAGCTCTGTGAAAACGAAATGTAAAAAAATGAAATTTACCCCCCCCCCTCTATATATATAGGGAGGGGAAAAATGGAGAAAGGTGACACGTGTCACCACCTCAACACCTGACCCAAAGATGAAGATGCAAATCAAAGGTCAAGAAGCGATACCCGGAAAGTGTTTCCAGAAATGCCCTTCTTGAGGGGCAAATGTTGTGGGCAAAATTACCGTGCCTTCGTGTACCAATAAGGATGTGACACCTGGCACGTATTGCGCCCCCTAAGCAGAAATCATACGAAGTCTACTCCGGGGCATGAGTATTAATCTAGGTATCTACAATGTATGTATTTAAGTGTGTATATATGTACGTATAAAACCTATACCTGGAAAGGGGCTTAATTAGTATGTATCCCAAGTGAATGACTAAGCACAATAGGCCCAAATAGCCCACTATTGCCAAAAGAGACCAGAGAATTGTAAGGAGAAAAGACACGTGTCCTCCTCCCATTCCCCAGCCAATCATGTAAGGGGAATATTAGGTCATTCCCACAAAAACCTAGTACTATAAATATTCCCACTTCCCTAGAAAAAGGGGCCACAATCAATACATTCAGGAGCAATTGCTGCTCTGCCTTCTCTCTACTTTCTCTCTCTATAAAAATACAATCTGATTAAATCCTTAAAAGTTACCGGGAAACCTCCAAGGTATCTCACCGGAAAAACCCCACAACACATTTTTTCCTAGTAAGAAAACATTTCTTACGGAGTATTAGATCAGAACCTTATACAGCTGAATTGAACCAAGTTTGTTAAATGCAGAACTTTAGATCGGACTTTTGAGAGGAGGAGGGAGGATAAAGAAATCTTCGCCATCAAGAACCATGTACATCCGTCCGGTAGGAATTGAATTTGTGGACCTTATTTTGTATACATATTATAAGTATTACTTGGTTGTTACTAACGTATACGTCATCCATTACTTATTAGATGATACAATCGGGTTTTAGACACTATTTACGTAAATTTCTTTGACTGGGAATGAATTTTGCAATGGATTTCAGTATATAAAGGGCTGGATAGCGGATAGCAAATATGCAAGAGAGTTGTCAAAACACAATAAAACTATAAAAATAAAAAATAAAAGAAAAAGAAAATGAATCCATTCGGGGCAGCAATTACAGATCAAACCTTGAAACAAATGTCAAAATACAGAGGTAAAGAAATAACACAAGAAGACAGAGCAAGAGAGGCAATGAGATTAATCCATGCTGAAGACAAGAACATAAGTGCTCTTCAACATGTATTGAATCTTAAGTCAAAATATGGTAATGGAGTTACAACACTATGTCTTGTGTATAATGGTACTGGTGATACTCTTAAACTTGTTGAGGAAAAGGATTGGTCTGGTTATATATATAATGAACAACCTCCCAGATCCTTTCAAAATGGTCAGTGGCTTGCTTTCCTCCATGCCCACCCAACTTCTCAAGCTGTAGGCACTGAAGCTGCTCGTGTGTACCGCGGTAACAATGTTAAAGGAGAGGTTCGTGACTATATGATTGCTTGGTCTACCCCTTGGGGTCCTAACTTCCAAAACTCGGTCAGTATTTATAATTAATTAATTAAGCTTACACTTTCAATTCAATCCTAGTATATTCTTTTTTATCTAAACTAATTCTTCTTATAATATCATCACATTCAAACCCACCCATTTTCTCATATTTTCTTGATTTCATGGGTCGACGATCTCTACACCTCTCGCCTTCTCGAACACTAGTTAATATTGAAACAATTCTACGGAGTAACAATTTTTTGTATAAATTATGATTATGCTTACACAAAAGTTATCAAATATGGTCGATCAGTGTGAAAACTTGTGTGGGAAAAAATAAATTACGGATAAGTTGATAAATGTGAAAATTAAACTGATGCAAGTTACTCCCTCCGTCCCGAATTATTTGAAACGGTTTGACTTTTTCACTATTCACATAATTCACTTTGACCCTATTTTATTTCAAATATGAAAACAAATGTTAGTATATAATATATTGTTGGATTCATCTTAATATATATTTTCAAAATATTAATATTTATAAGTTTTTATAATATGTAGTTCAAGATATTGGTGGAGAAAGTTGTGCATTGGCAAGCGTGTCCAGTCAAAACGTTGCGAGTATTTCGGGACGGATGGAGTATTTTCAAATGGTGAAAGTTTAAACAACGGGAGTATAACGGAGTACTATTATAGGTTGCTAATGACTCCGTATGTATAGTTATAACGGAGTATTTTTTATCAATGATGTCTTGGCATAATGGTTAAGATTGAAGTCATGTGTATAATAGGTCAAAGGTTCAAATCCTTCTCCCCAATTTATAGTTTATATTGCCCTTATGGCTCATTTGCACCCAAAAATAACATAACGGAGTACTTTTGGCATCTCCTGAATGCATCGCACGACTATTTTGTATTCTCCAGACGTGATTAAATTTGTTAGTTCATGTTATATATGGAATACTTAGAGCATGATCAGCCCCAAGTCTTAAGACATGAGTTGTGCTGACATGCCATATGATTCATCAGTCTTAAGATCAAACATATAGAAATTGTATCATTGAACTTTTGAAGTAGACAGGTCTTATCAAAGCCTTAAAGTGAGTCTTGAAAAATTAAGACTCAACTTAAGACTTGGTATGTGAGTTAAATTAAATAATAAAATGATATTTTACATAAATTTACAAGTCTTAAATGATTTAATGGGTGAAGAGCTAAATTTGATTGAATCTTAAGGAGTCTTAACAATAATTTAATTATTTAATATTAATGAAATGTTGACAAGGCAAATGAAGAAAATCTTAAGATAAGACCCCCTTGATCTTGCTCTTACCAGCTTTTACGCACGAGGCAAACGTACGTGGCATTTTACATAAATATTGTAATTTTATAAAATAAATTTTATACGGAATATGTACTATACTAACGTTTTAGTACATATGTTCTTTACATTATGCTTTATAATATTTTCGACATAAAAAATTACTATCTCACCCCTTTTACCTCACAACATTTACAATTTTCCACTCACATTTTCTTACTGTATTTATTTTATTCTTACACTTAAATTACCCACTTTTTTACACATATCTCTTACTTTATCTATATTACTAGTCTTATATGTACGCGATGCGTGCAGATATGAGAAACAGATTTGTGTTATTACATTTAAACCTGAAATAATATGTAAATAATATAATATAAACGCGTAGCGTGCGAATATAAGAAACATATAACTTAGATAGAGCCGAACACATATAAACAGATTGATTAAAATGGTAAGAATTTATTTAAGGGGCTAGATTGATATGATTAAAATGCTTCTTTAAGTGTGAAGGATATTTTAGTGATCGAAGAGGGACACCAAAAGTGGTTTACTAAAATAACCTCACTTTTTCACTTATATAATAGAGGTTATTATATTCACCCACATTTTTACACGTTTTTTATATTTTATCTTAATATTTGTGCAGTAATAAATATAAAGATCATTATGAAATAGAGATATAGTAGTTGCTTAAATAAATGGAAAAAAGATTACTCGGCCCGAAGAATAACATTTACTGTGCAAAATACTCGGCCCGAAGGATCATTTGTGCAAATACTTATACTCTTCTTTCTTCGGTTTCTATATTACTCACTCCGTCCCTTAATACTTGACCGCTTTCCTTTTCAGATCGTCCCTTTATACTTGCACCGCTTTTATAAATGGAAGTCTTTACTAATATTATATTATTTCTCACACTGACCTACTACCCCACATACACCCCTATTCCCTACAAAAAAATCATTTAAAAATCAACACTCCTCACTCACCACTCCCCCCATTACACATTTTCTACTAACTATATTAAAAAAAATACCCCACTATCAACAAATATCGATATTTAAATTAATAAGTCAATTCAAATGTCTTAAACTCCACACCGGTCAAACCGATGCAAGTATTAAGAGACGGAGGGAGTAATACTATGCAGAATAATAAGGAGCATAGGGAGTAAGATAGAGAAAATATATGCCAAGTTGTCGAAGTATTAATGAAGTCTATAAGATAAGAAAGCAAGTCTCCGTAGATTGTTTCTTGAAATAAATCTAACGATAGTTACAAAGTACATTTTTACAATTCAAATCAAATCATTGCAATCTTAAATAAAAAACATACACCAATGAAGACTTATCAAAATATAGCTATATATTACCTCTATTTCTTTACGATTTGAAAAATGTGTCCAAAGTATAAAACTTTGATCATAAACTTTCACTTGCTTTTTCCGGCCGTATTTATTTAAGAAATACACTTGGTCGGACACAGATATTAAGAAAAAAAATTGAATGGAATAAAGTAATAAAACAAGTGGGGTTGGGGTAGATATTTTAATAAGTAAAACAAGTGAGGACCATGTCATTTTAGAGGGGTGGAGGGTGGGTGTAGTTCTGAAATTATTTGTTTAATAGGGTGGTGGGACGTACATATAATATACGGAGTATTAGATAGATTATTTAATTAGATGGTGGGGTTGATAAGTTACTAAAAATGGCATGTGTATCTCTTAAATAAATACGGCCGGAAAAAGCAAGTGTATCCCTTAAATAAATACGGAGGGAGTACATTACATGTAAGCTCTTGTTAGATTAATCTCGATATGTATTTTTAGAATATCAATTTTTTATATTTTTTTAACATTCCAAATTGAATATATTAATACTTAAATATTAAAATAAAGTCCGTGCAATTAGTAACTATAAATAACTTAAAGTAAAGAAAATAGTACGTAGTATGTGGATGTTAACTATTATATTTATTTTCGTTAGATTTATACGTGTTCATTTTGAAATAATAAAATGTAGGTTTATACTGAGGTCCGTGAAAAGGACCATTTCCCCCAATATTGGTCTTACATTAGGGATTTGCTACAAAAGGCGGAAAAAATAACAGTCGACGAGACAGACAAGAAATGCACATCAGCTGTTAGTATTGGCGGTGTTACGTCCCCGGAATTCATTGCAATACTCAAGCACAGATTTAGCCCCGAGCCATAAAACATTATCATTATTGTGCCATCGAATAATTCATTGTATTGTCGTTTCATTTTCCCTTGACATACTCTGCGTTTATTTAACGTTTCCTAGAAGGTCGTATAGGAATAATTATTTGTTGCATATGTCGACTCTGTATGACTCGAAGCTAGTTGGTAATAATGTGATATGGAGTACGGAGTATTAATGTACTCCATTATGTTATTGTTGTTGATGTGTTCATTAAGTTTTTGTTTATAAATTATGGAAATAACATATGCTTGTTGATGTCGTAAGCGAATAAATAGTAGCACATTATCTTGTTGGGTGATTAAAGCGTCCAAAGGTACTGTCCTTAGGGACGAATGACCGCTTTGTGTGGAAGTCTCGCGGAAAATATATATGTGTCACGTAGTACTCTCCTCACGCCACATCATCCACTCATCATGTAGTATGTAATGGCAACCAAAAATCAATACAATGAGGTTCGAACACCAGACTTTCAGTTTGGATGATAATTCTCATTACCATCTTAACCAACCACCAGTTGTGGTTTATCTCTTCACATTAATTTATAAATAAATGTTCACATGAAATCTAAAACAAATAAATTTTTATGTGACTTTTTAATTTCTATATATGGACTATTTTGAAAAAGAAAAAAAAATTAAACATTATGACAACCATGAAGAAACCTGATGTCATAAGTCTCATAAGAATCAACTATAAATTGTCTTACATAGCAGCATATATATCTAATTTAG
This sequence comes from Spinacia oleracea, assembly GCF_020520425.1. Lineage (NCBI taxonomy): Eukaryota > Viridiplantae > Streptophyta > Magnoliopsida > Caryophyllales > Amaranthaceae > Spinacia > Spinacia oleracea. Next base: position 19,984,337 of record NC_079492.1, on the reverse strand, counting down.
TGTTTATTAATTTGACGTACTTAGTTCCACGAGAAAATAAATTATACAAATTGTAAGATGATATGACTGAAAACTCACTTTCCATGATAAATGATTTAGCGTGCATTTGTAGTTGACAAACTTAACGGATATTTTCCATTATATCGAATACAAGTATTTTGGTCAAATATTGAGCTCAAGAAAAATCTAAAACATTAGTTATTCAATGTAGCAACCGGGGTATCGCCCGGGTCACACACTAGTTAATAACTAATAATCGCGAAATGAAAAGTGTAAAATTAACAACAAACAAAGATAAGGAAAAACATTGATTGATAAGTAATAAAAATTGGACAAATATTAAATAACGAGATTTATACCTCACTAGGAAACGCGCGATCAAGAATCGACGTTCCTAAGCTTGTAGTCGCGACTTGTGATCCGGGAAACCCTTGATCCTTTCTTGGGAACCAAAGTCAAAGTGATTGATAGCGGCGATAGCTTGAGAGTTTGAGGCTGAATGAGATCTCTTCCTTTTTCGGACCCGAATTAATTGGCTCACTTTTCTGTGACTCGCCTCGAGTTAACCTTCCTCTGGGCTTCCTGGCCTACGAAGACTCGACTCGCCTATGAAGAAACAGAATGAATTCTTGGAAAATTAAAAGAAATGCATGGTAAGTGATAAACAGGCAAAATCAAAAGTTTAGAAGTTTTTTTTAAAAAAAAAGAATGAATGAACAATTGATGCAAATGCATGAATGAATGCAACTCAGACTCATGCATGGGCCTAATAACAAGATCGTCACCCTTATAGACTTGAACATAGACTACGGACTTGGACTCGAGGCTTGGGCCTGAGAACGTGCAATGGATTGGACTTGGCCATGCAAAAACTTGGACACAAAGGATGCAATGGACTCTTTTCACAATGCAAATGGGCTAATAATGCAAGTAGAATTTGACGTGACATGCCTCATTAAATTGACTGAAACTTCTATTTTCGGACTGAAGTAAGCTTTAGACCCTTCTACAAAAGATATGCAGGTTGAAATGCTAACGTTTTGGTAATGATTAATATATAGATACCTATCTACGCATCTATGCGTGCATACTAGATAAAACGACGTCGTTTCTGGATTAAAGACCACCTCCATCATAATATCACCCATAAATTCAGCATATACCCATTTTCTCTCTCCTCTAACCTCTCACCATCTTCTCTCTCATCAACTCCATTTTCTCTCTCCATTTTTTTTACTGATATGGCAAATCACCGGCGGCGCCACCACCACCTCCATCATAATATCACCAGCTACATTGATTTTCTCGGTGGTTTCTCCCAGCAATTACCTCCATCGTCGGCGTTATGTTTCTATGTTTTTCGTCCTTTCCTTTTTCGCTCCTCGTCCTTCTCGCCTCCTTCATCGTGGTCGCACTCGCAGCTAGCTCATCCTCCTCATCTGTAATCTCTCTTTCTCTCTCCTTCTCCGAAACTGCGATTGCAATTTGTTGAGTTTTTGCTAAAATTAATTAGTGGATTTTGTAATTATTTGTCGGAGTTTGGATCTCTTCCGTTCCGGTTAGAACATTTGTTGTTCTCTCGATCTTTTCAGAGAGCAAGGAACACGAGATTGACGGAGCTGAGCTAACGAATATGATTTGATATTGATTTAGGTCAGGTGTTCTTGAGCTTCTGGAGCTGATTCATCGTCGGCGATTTATAAATCTCATAGATGCGTGAATTACCTCAGGAAGCACAATTTTAGTTTTGTAAAGAAGCCAAAAAAGATGATGCAGAGGATGCAATGATCTAATTTTGTGTTCAGTTGCTTTATGGTTCGTGCTCAAGTACACATGGTACATTTCATCCCTTTGTGTTTTCATTTCCTTTTCATTACTATTGTAATGTGGCTAATAGAAGAAAAAAAATGTGGATTGTCCTTTTTTATGGTTTGTGCCTGTCAGAAATTGTTGAATGGTAATTGTCATGTACTCTATGAATTTTGATATTAACAAATGTTACAATAACATAATATATCCCGGTTAATGTTCACGAATAAGAACCTTTTTTGTGTGATGTTCAATTTCTCAGAACTTATGTTCAACTTATAAAGAATCATGTTCAAATAAATTCAAATTGTAAAATTAATATATGTTCAATATTTTTGTGTTATGTTCAGTTTCTCAACTCTCGTGTTCAACTTATAAAGAATCACGTTCGACTAAATTCAACTTATAAAAGTCATGTTCACAAATAATAACATTTTTGTGTGATGTTCAGTTTTTCAACTCCCGTGTTCAACTTATAAAGAATCATGTTCAATTTTACGCAAAATATGATACCGAATAGTTCTTCGATCGTCATCGTCGCTGTTTTTTTGCGTAATTCTCTTGCTCCCAATTTTAACCTTTAAAGATTAAATTAAGCTCTTATTTTTATAAATTCTAATTTGATTTTTCGAGGGTAATTTTAGTTAGGTTTGGTCTATTCCTGTTAGTTTCCAGTATCTTTCATCTCCTTGCTTGTGGTGACAATCATATAGATATATTATTGATCTATTGATAGCCTGGGAAATGCACTTAATGAGCGGATAGCTTTCTGTACACTGTCGATTGAATGCTGCTAATCGCTAACTCTTCAAATTAAGATCTTATTTGATTTAAAATTTTCATGTTCAAATTAATATTGTCGATGAAATAAATAATAACACTTTTGAGTGATGTTCAGTTTTTTAACTCTCTTGTTCAACCTATAAAGAATCATGTTCAACTAATAAAACGATATGTTCAATACTTACTAATATATTTTCTATACTGTTGTGTGATGTTCAGTTTCTCAAGTCTCATGTTCAACTTATAAAGAATTAAGTATGAGTTTGTTAGGATTGTTGTTATTGGTGGTTGTACTTGTGGTAATTATTGTTGAATATTAAATATGAGTTTGTTGTGTTCAATTTATAATTTATCATCTTTAACTTATAAAAGATGATGTTCACAAATAATAACACTTTTGTGCGATGTTCAGTTTTTCAACTGTAGTGTTCAATTCATAAAGAATCAGGTTTTATTTACACAAAATCATGTTCAACTAAATTTAACTTATAAAATTAATATATGTTCAATATTTTTGTGTGATGTTCAGTTTCTTAAGTCTCATGTTCAACTTATAAAGAATTATGTACAACTAAATTTAACCTATAAAACTAGTATGATATTTTCAAAAGCATTTTTTATGTAGGTGCTCAGTATTCTTTAATAATGTTCAGATTTTATAAGCAGATGTTCATTATTCTTTACTAAAAGATCAAAAGTGGCATTGTCTAAAAATTTCCATGTTCAGTTTATAATTCATCATGTTCAACTTATAGAAGATGATAGTTCACAAATAAGAACATTTTTGTGTGATGTTCAGTTTCTCAAGTCTCATGTTCAATTTATAAAGAATCATGTTCAACTAAATTCAACTTATAAAACTATGATATATTCATAAATAAGAAACACTTTTGTGTGATGTTCAGTTTCTCAAGTCTTATATTCACCTTAAACAGAATAATGTTCAACTAAAAACATTATGATTTTCTTGCAGGAAGGTAAATGTTAATAAGAATGCGGCAACGAAAGAAAAAAAATTGATTTAGAAATGGAAGATATGGTATGAAGAGATGTTGTAAGAATTGAAGAAGAATTGAAGGCAGAAGCAACAAGAAAAGAATCTGGAAATAAGGTCGCAGACAGAAAGAGAAAAGAGACCGATGTACATAAAAAGTGAAAGCCGAAAGGAAGGAAGCAGAAAAATTAGAAGCATATAGAAAGAGAAAATTGGAAGTAGAAGTAAATAAATGAAATGTTCATTTTTTTAAACATGAATGTTCATTTGTGTGTTTTTTATGTGTGCTTCTTGTATCTTACTCAAATGTTCAAATTTTTTTTTAGGAAAACAAGTGTGATAAAAAAAGTTTTTTTAAAAGAAAAATTCAAAATTCAATAAAAAAAAAAAAAGAGAACACAGAATAATGGACTAAAAAAAGAAAGAAGAAATCACACAAAACTGCTAAAACGAAATATTTGTAGCTCATATGCATGCAGCATAGGTATGCAGCCAAAAATTTGGGAACGTTTTGGTGGTTCATTCGACTTCTAACTCCTAGTAGAAGTCCGATTATGAAGATACAACTGGACTGAGTCAAAGGCCCAAACAACAAAATCCTCTTTTAGACTTTTTATTTTTATTTTTTTGAGGTAAAAATCCTCTATTAGACTTATAGAACTTACTAATGGACGACCATAGTGATTATAATAACGCCACATGACTCTTAAAAGGGGATCAAGTCTCAAAAGAGAAAACTGCAGGATTATGCATAAAATGATACCGTCTAATTTAATTATAATCGCATATGTTTTAGTATATTATTGATCATCAAACGATATTTATACTAGCAATATAATACTAATCCACGTAAAACGGGCAACAACATTTTCATCTAAAATACCACGTACACAGCGAATAAACATCATTCTATTTAACAATCCACAAAGCATATACGTCGTATATATGTGTAGGTAGTTGAATACATATTTTCTTTATTACTCGGGAGATCATCGAGTTTAAGTTGCATTTATCTGCCATTCCAACTCGTGCCTTTGAAATTGCGATCAACCGTGTGAGATCTCGTTAGCAAGGGCCATGCCATTAGGCATGGTAGCTGAATAAAATCTGAGATCATCTAAGTTGGGTGGCACCTTACCACCATTCCCCTAGTATAGCTCCAAGAATAGCACCAGTTGCTGCAGCAAATAAAATACCAACCAAAGCACCAACCACAAACCCAGCCGATGAAACCATAATAATCCCCAGTTGTGTCTTTGCTACCACACTTCCCACTGCCGAACTAACAGACACTTGTACTGCATAAGAGACTGCTCCTGATAGCAATGATACTCCAGTGTTCAATGCGGACTCCAGCTTGTGTTCTGCTGTGAAGATATTGTTGTATATATTTTTATCAAAATTATATAAAGCATTTATAAATAATAAAATTATTATTTGTTTTATTAAACGGTTTGTATTTAAATCACATGGATTATATTAATTATCCTTTAATTCCCTAACTATGAATCTATCCAAAGTGACAGTTACAAATGATATGGCAGTTGGGAATATCTATCCCAAACATTGTGTTGCTTGGCTTTGTCTCTATCTTTATAAATATATGATGAGACTTTGAGTCTTATGATTCATCTGGTTTTAAGGATAATTATATCTCCATATACATGGCACACACAAATAAATTCAAAGAGTGTGAGTTCTTGATCAATAATTAGAAGGTTGTACAGCCTTTTTAATTATAGTGTGAAGGCATTGTATCCTGGGAGTAGTATTTCTCTACGAAAATGATAAAGGTCGCAACATGCGACCTTTAAGCCGTGTCATAGTAGTGACATGGCACGCCCATGTGTCACAAATATATTTGGAAACTAAAATATTTAGATTATCTAACCTATTATATATGTTATATAACAGGTAGGAAAATCTTATATTCTAATTTACAAGTTGAATAATGTAATTTTTTATTTCAGAAAATAATTCTAGGAAATTAGAAAAAAAATACTTTTAATTATTAAATAAAAAATACATTTACTAATTTATACTTAGAAATAAACACTATATTACTGTAGAAAATAAAAGATTAGAAAAGGTATTTCATCTTTACTCCGTATTAGTTTATTGGGTTTGCTTGCGTTCAAGTTTATGAAGGGGCGGATTGTAGGGATTGTAGGGATTGGGTTCCGCCCCTTTGTCTTTCCCGTTTACCCTGTTGCATTGATCAAGCCTATGGAATTGCTTGCGTTCAAGTTTATGACTCAATTCCAAATTAAATAATATTTTAATCTAATGTATAATTATGAAGTTGTATTAAATTATAAATTAGTGTATTTTTAAATTAATTGATGTATTTTCGTAATTACACAAAAAATATTATTAGATTATAATTTTTATTTTTTTATTTGTAATTTATAAGATAAAAGGAAATATATACGTAGTATTTACTATAAATATAATAAATATTTATTTACTTATTTGTATCAGAAATATATATTTACTATAATTATAATAAATATTTGTTTACTTATTTGTATCGACTGCCTTATTCATATATGTTCATAGTAAAAATATTGAATTGATAGTAAAAAAAAAATTGATGACGTGTAGCCTACGTGGTGCCTTTATATACCAATAAAACGTCGACACGTAAGATTGCGACAATATTTTGTTGTCGCAACTTGCCACCTATATCATCGTCCATTTCTCTAAGCCGTCTGTACCGAAGGGGGAAATTACTATTCTTAAGATAGTTTCCTGGAAACGCCTTGCCTTGGTATTAAACATATTGAAGTAGTATTAGTAGTTTGTTTATCTAATCTATTTGATTTCTTCGTAAAATATATTTTTCGTATTTTACTTATAATAATTTAAGAATAGTAATTTTTCAATGGAGACTTAAGTTACGAAATCAAGCGTTCAAGATGTTGAGAGGTTGGAGCGGTTTAATGGTCTCAATTTCAAGCGATGGAGTATGAAGATGTTATTTCAATTAACCATAGCCAAGGTTGTCTATGTATTGACAACTCCGTACCCGCAAACTACTCAAGAGAGTACTTCTTCCATTAGTTCCATGGATGGTGAGACAGCATATACTGAGGAACAGAAGAAATGGTGCGAGGACGATTACGTGTGTAGGTTCACTATCCTTCAAAGTATGACCAATGCGTTGTTTAACATTTTTCACAAGTTTCCTACCGCTAAGGATTTATGGGATGCTCTACAACGCAGGTATGTTAATGAAGATGCTGGTAATAAAAAATATCTTGTGAACAAATTTGTTGAATTTAAAATGAATGATTCCAAACCTGTTATAGAGCAAGTTATGGAATTAATAGATATAGCAACTGAATGTGAAGATGCTGGAGAAATTATTTCTGAATCTTTTCAAGTATCCACTATTATTGGAAAATTACCTAATTCTTGGAAAGATTATCAAAGTCTCTAAAGCATAAAACAGAGTCTTTAACTCTTGATGAATTAATCCAGCATTTACACATTGAGTGTGAGGCTAGAAACAGAGAAAATCAACAAAAAGATGGTGTTCATAATGTGGAAGAACCAGTATCTTCAAACAAACCCTCTACTTCTAAAAAGAAAATTTTTTCCAAGAAAGGAAACTTTAAAAGAGACAAGACTATTAATAAAAAGAAGAAGGGTCCTTGTTTTGTTTGCGGTAAATTGGGTCATATTGCTAGAGAATGTCGTTACCGCAAGGGACAAAAGAAGGAGGCCAACATTGTAGAAGAAGACATGGTAGCCATGCTTACCGAAGTTTTAATGGTAACTACCGACGATGGTTGGTGGATTGATTCAGGGGCTACATGTCATGTTACTCCTAACAAGAGTGCTTTCAAAACCTATGAAGAAATATATACTAATATATTAAAAGGCGTTGAGAAAAATGTCTATGTGGCACGTAGTACTCTTCCTTTTGCGCCACATCATCCACTCACCACTCACCAAATGATATGTCATATCATGGACAACCAAAAATCATTACGTACAATGAGATTCGAACTCCAGACCTCAAGTGTGGAGGATAACTCTCATTACCATCTTAACCACCAACCATTTGTGGTGTATCTCTTCACATTAATTTATAAATGAATGTTAACATGAAGTTTACAACAACTAAACTTTTATGTGACTTTTTATTTTCAATTGACTATTTTGGAAAGAAATAATAATTAAAATATTAGGACAACCATGAATAAACATGATGTCATAAGTCTCATAAGCATGAACTACAGAAATGCTTTGCATGATTGCATATGTCTAATTTGGTGTTTGTTAATTTTGGATCATTTATTTCCACTAGAAAACAAATTATACAAATTGTAAGATGATGCAATTGAAAAATTATTTCTCATGATAAATGACTTAGTGTGTTTGTGTAGTTGACGAACTTGATGAATGCTTTCACTTAATACTATACATGTATCTTATCAAATATTTTTCTCAAAAAAAATCTTAAATTTTAACTATTCAATGTAGCAATCGGGGCATCGCCCGAGCCACACACTAGTTAAAGATGAAAAAGCGGTTTTCATGGGTAATTTTTCTACATGTGTGATTGTTGGCAAAGGAACAATTCAACTCCCTCTTACTTCTGGGAAAGTGCTGACTTTGAAAGATGTGTATCATATACTAGCACTTAGAAAAAGTCTTGTTTATGTAAAGAAGTTAGATGATCATGGATTTAGAGTTGTGTTTGATTTCCAAAAGGTGATCCTTACTAAGAAAGGATTATTTGTTGGGAAGAGTTATGCTAAAGACAATATGTATGCTTTAAGTATTAATGATAATGTTTCTTCTTCTGCTTATATGGTTGATGATGTTAGTTATTTATGGCATTTTAGATTGGGTCATATTGGTAGTAATTCTATGCATCGTTTGATATCACATAATTTTATTCCTGCACATAGTTCTATTTTGACCACTCATACTTGTGAATGTTGTGCACAAGCAAAAATTACTAAATCTCCTTTTAAGTCTGTGACTAGAACTACTACTTTATTAGATTTAATTCACACAGATCTTTGTGATAATCATGATCTTCTTACTAGAGGAGGAAAACGTTATTTTATTACTTTTACAGATGATTTTTCAAAGTTTACTTATGTATATTTGTTAAAAACAAAAGATGAAGCTTTTGAAAAATTTAAAATTTTTAAAGAAGAGATTGAGAATAAAACTAGTAAGAAGATCAAGAGACTTAGATCTGACAGAGGAGGTGAATATGAAAAGACCGAATTTATTGATTTTTGTGTACAAAATGGTATTGTTTTTGAAAAATCTGCTCCAAATTCTCCTTCTCAAAATGGTGTTGCCGAAAGAGTAAATAGAACTCTTTTGGAAATGGTTAGTGCTATGATTATTCATGCAAAATTACCTATGAGTTTTTGGGGTGAAGCATTATTTACTGCATGTCATATAGGTAATAGAATTGTGCGTAAAGGTCAAGAAAAAACCCCTCACGAGTTGCTTAATCAAAGGAAGCCAAATATCGGTTATTTGAAAGTTTGGGGTTGCATAGCCTATGCTTTAGATGCTACTAAAAAACGACCTAAATTGGGAAGTAAAGCGATAAAATCCATTTTCTTGGGTTACTCCAAAATGAGTAAGGCATCTAGATTTCTTAATCTCAAAACCAATAGTGTTTTTGAATATGTACATGCCATTTATTTTGAGCACTTGACTATTAAAGATGCTGACAAGTTAGAGGTGGAAAAGGACTTGTCAAATGAATTGTTTACTTCTCTTCCTTTAGAATCTCATGGTAATATTACCATAGAAAATACCCAAAGTGAAATTAGTGGAGGTTCTAATGATATTCAATATGAACCTATGTTTGAGGCTAGTGTGGGTAATGAAACTATTGTAGAGCCAAGGAGAAGTAAGAGAAAAAGAAAAGAAACAGATTTAGGACCTGGCATGTATACTTATGTCTTGGAGGAAAAAGATGATAAAGAATTTGGTTTTGAAGGAATATTTGTTACTGATGAGGATCCTAAAACCTATTATGAAGCTATGTCACTACCAGATGCTAATTTAAAGAAAGTAGCAATGGATGATGAAATAAAATCTATCAGATAATAAAACATGGGAGTTAACCGATATTCCTCCTAATACCAAACCAATAGGTTGCAAGTGGGTTCTTAGGAAGAAGTTGAAGACAGATGATAGCATTGAGAGATACAAGGCTAGAATTGTAGTAAGAGGTTTTTCACAAAAGAAAGACCTTGACTTTTTTGAAACTTTTTCACCTGTTTCTAAATTTACATCCATTCGTATTATGTTTGCTATCGCTTCTATTTATAATTTAGAAGTTCATCAAATGGATGTCAAAACTGCTTTTTTAAATGGTGTGGATGAAGAAATTTACATACGGCAACCAGAAGGTTATGTTGTAAAAGGTCAAGAGGACAAGGTATGTAAATTAAAAAAGTCTTTGTATGGTCTCAAACAAGCACCTAGACAATGGTACTTGAAATTTAAAATGGAAATTAAGCACATTGGCTTTCAATGCAGTAAAGTTGATGATTGTGTGTTTATTAAAGAAGCAGGAGATGAGAAAGTGTTGATCACTCTTTACGTTGATGATTTATTGATTTTTGGTTCTAACTTAAATTGCATTAATGAGACTAAGAAAAATCTAATGCAAGCATTTGACATAAAGGACTTAGGTCCAGTAGATGTCATATTAGGAGTCAAAGTGAAAAGGAAAAATGAAAAATATACTTTGTCTCAATCCCATTATATAGAAAAAGTATTGAGAAAATTTGGTTATTGGGATTGTAAGCCAAGTAAGACTCCTATAAGTCCACATAGTAAGTTAGACAAAAATCAGTGTTCTCCTGTGAACCAAAAAGAGTATGCAAAAATAATTGGTAGTCTCATGTATGCCATGAATTATACTCGACCTGATTTGGCATGTGCTCTAAGCATACTGAGTAGATTTACTAGTAATCCTAGTGAAGAGCATTGGGTCGAAGTAAGAAGAGTCATTAGATATTTGAAGCATACACAGTATTATGCTTTGGAGTACAATCCTACTTCGCCGGTCTTGGAATGTTACAGTGATGCAAATTGGGCTAATAACAAATCAAATTCCAAGTCTACAAGTGGATGGGTATTTACCATTGGAGGTGCAATTGTTTCTTGGTCTTCTAAGAAGCAATCTTGCATATCTTTGTCCACTATGGAATCAGAATTTGTAGCCATGTCTATGGCATGTAAAGAGTTAGTGTGGATGAGGAGGTTCTTAAGGTGCATTCCATTTGTGGACGTACCAATCGGACCTATTACGTTATATTGTGACAATCAAGCAGCCATTCATTTTACTAAGACAAAGAGATTGTCTAGTAACAGTCGTCATATATCTATGAAATATAATTATGTGAGAAGGGCTGTTAAAAAGGAAAGAATTGTTGTTGAATACATGCCAACGGATCAAATGTTGGCGGACCCCCTGACAAAACCTTTACCGGGTGATAGAATTTCTAATGTCATGAGAGGTATGGGATTACTACCAAATGGAAATTAATAGACTTGTTTTGTATCCTACTCTATTATAATTAATATTGTGGTAGAGTTAAAAGGCAATGCAAACAAGATTCTGTTGAGAAATATTTTCATGGAGATGGAATATTTTAAGTGCATTTCGATTAGTGGGGGTTAAGCTCTCCTTAAAGTCTCATATCTAATTTGTTTTAATGCACTTTTAAACCACAATGGGAAGGTTGAATATTAATATTCTTAACAATCTCATAGTCTTTTGATGGAGTGATAAAGCGGTTGTGGACGCTCCTTATGAGATTGCCTTTGCAAGTAGGAATGTAAGTGGCCGCATTCTAAGAGTATTGTTGGTAGACTCAGAGAGTACTTGCTAAGACAGGATTAACGCATGGCCCTTTCTTTTATAACGCGTTGTCTAGTGTGTAGATCAAGAACTCCTGTATAGTACGAATATTTTTCTTGTAGATAAGTATTCAACTTTAAGGTTAAAGGTTATGTACTTATATCCACCTTGGAGCATGTACTATGCAGTTTATACTCGATACACTTAGAGATACACTTATTAGGTCTATTTTTCATTTTTATTATTTAAAAATGAGTGGGGGATTGTTGTATATATTTTTATCAAAATTATATAAAGCATTTATAAATAATAAAATTATTATTTGTTTTATTAAACGGTTTGTATTTAAATCACATGGATTATATTAATTATCCTTTAATTCCCTAACTATGAATCTATCCAAAGTGACAGTTACAAATGATAGGGCAGTTGGGAATATCTATCCCAAACATTGTGTCGCTTGGCTTTGTCTCTATCTTTATAAATATGTGATGAGACTTTGAGTCTTATGATTCATCTGGTTTTAAGGATAATTATATCTCCATATACATGGCACACACAAATAAGTTCAAAGAGTGTGAGTTCTTGATCAATAATTAGAAGGTTGTACAGCCCTTTTAATTATAGTGTGAAGGCATTGTATCCTGGGAGTAGTATTTCTCTAAGCCGTCTGTACCGAAGGGGGAAATTACTATTTTTAAAATAGTTTCTTGGAAACGCCTTGCCTTGGTATTAAACACATTGAAGTAGTATTAGTAGTTTGTTTATCTAATCTATTTGATTTCTTCGTAAAATATATTTTTTGTATTTTACTTATAACAGATATCCCACGCCATCATGCCTGCAGTAACCTCCATCGCCGCTACCCCACCCGGTTTAAGTGGCTTTTTACTCCCAGACTTTGTCCTTCTGTACACCGCTGGCATCTTTGTGCGTCCCGATTCCTCAATGATGTTATTGTATACCTGTTTGTCAATGCATAATTTTTATCATAAATATTATTAGTTATATACTCTCTCTGTCCTTTAATACTCCCACTGTTTTGGCTTTTTGCATTATTCACATAATTTACTTTGACACTGTTTTATCTCTAAGATATAAAAACAAATATTAGTATATAATATATTGTTGTATTCATCTTAATATATATTTTTAAAATAATAATATTTTTGTTGGTGTGCATTGTCCTAAGTCCACAGCACACTTCACTACATCAAGGGAAGCAAGTAATTGAAGTTGCACAAGTCTTCTAGAAGCAAATCACATCAGCCAGATGATATCAGCTCTAACAACCATTCCTAGAATTTAGGGAGTTAGTTAGAAGTCAATTTGTTAGCTGACATGTAATAGATCCTACTGATCTTTGTAGGAGATCATTGTAGATGATGAGCTGTACGTTTGCTTCCATCTGATTGGTTGAGATACCTCACCAATCAGTCCGTATTTATAGTTTCTACACTTGCTGTAATCATTTGAAATCATTCATTCAATAATAACTTCTTTCTCTCTTTTTCTCTCTAGCTCAATTCTCTCTTGTTCTTGCTGTTATTTCAGCTATGAGTTCATGCTAAATCATGAACTCTAACATGGTATCAGAGCAGTTGATCGTTTGATCCTGTAATTTTCTTCTTTCTGTCAAACCTTTTTGTGATAATCTTCAAGAAACTGTAGTTTTGCATCAACAAAATGCCTACAGAACAGCAAGATCCAACACTAAATCCTAATTCTGCTTACTATTTGAGTAACAGTGATCTAAATCCTAATTCTGCTTACTATTTGAGTAACACTAAATCCATATTGATGTATGGGGGCCTTATTTTGTTCTTGATTCATCTAAGTGTAATCAATTTCTCACTATTGTTGATGATTACATTAGAATGACTTGGACACACCTCATGAGAAATAAAACAGATTCAGTTCAGATCATGACTCAGTTTTTGCTATATGTGTAGGGGAATACAGTTAAACATAATAACATGTGCGGAAACAATCCCCAAAGCCAGGAAACATGTATAAAGCACAGATTAAGCAAACTTACATTCGAAGCGTGTTTTCCACATAATCTGTCAACGAACACGAACAAAGAACTCCACTTGTCGTTCCTCTACTTGGTTCACCGACACGATCAGATCCGTCTTGATTATCGTAGCTTAGAGAATCGATTAAGAGTTTGTGCTTTTGGGAAGAACTCATTTTGGAGGCACAGAGAGAATTATGGTTCTCTGTGTCTAGGGTTTTTGAGTAATGAATTGTGTGTGTTGGATTAATACAATTTGTGTAGACACCTACTTTTGTCCCCATTCCCGAAAGGGAAAGGTTCGATGATGAAAACATAAATCTCCACTTGACAACGCATCTCCTATAAAATAACGAATCTCAATCACCCTTCTCGTTTCACCTGAAACCTGCTATTAATAGAAACCTGCTATTTATAGAAACCAGCTATTTATGGAAACCTGCTAAAAATAGTAACTGCCGTAAAGGGTGGCTTCTAAAAGTGGCAAGTCATAAAAGATAGAAACCTGTCAGAATTAGGTGTTGCACTCCAACATAAATCCTAAATGAGATAGAAAACTGCGAGAATCCTATTCCTAATATGATTCGGAAATAAGAGTTACGTATTAATTAAAATCCTAACGAGCCTAGCGTTCGTAACGGGCCCAAACGCATTCCGTCATGAAATTGATACGCACTAAAAGACTCGATTAAGTCTCAAACACTACGGATTCTAAGAGTCCGAATCTGACAAAGAAACGGCCCAAACAGCAATTTCAACGCCCAGCCCTGGGCGCTGAAATTGCCTGGATCCTATTTTCAACGCCCAGAGCTGGGCGCCGAAATCTTTGGCGCCCAGGCCTGGGCGCTGAAAATACCTGGGTACGTGTTTTTTCCTAATTCTTTGTGGATTAGAACTCTGCAATTCTATCTTTTCACAAACTCTTCCCTATAAATACAGCCCTAAATTCGACGTGAAAGGAACAACACACAATTCATATTCTTAGTATTGACTCCAACCCCTAGCCTAAGCCTCACGCTGCGAAATTGTTCACGCGTTCTGTCGCAATCGATCCATAAATCGAACATAACGTATCCTGTCCCATAATTTGAGATTCGTTAAATAAAAAGGAGAAATAGCAAAGTCAAAGTGGTTAGTTTTCTGAGAACCGTGACGCACCTCTCAAGGGTGCGTCGTAATGTGTCCCTTTTCTATGATTTAATTGCTTTCCTCGCCCTTTTTATGAACTGTTAAACTAACTAAATCTGATTGTTCTACCACGCCTAACAAATATATTATTTTTGGGAAATTGGATTATCATGCTAGGTCCCTTAATGCTATTTAAAATCAGATAATCGCGATCGATCTAGTATTATATGTTGCATATTGCTAAAATCAACTCAGATTAGTTTAATAGTTAACGCATGTCCCTTCAATTATTTATGCTGAGCTAGTAAGGATATCCTACCTCTGGAGTTATCGAAGAGCGAGTACTCCTCTCGGTAGTTACAGTCCCCCGAACCCTCAATCTCTACCTTGCGGGTGTATGTTGAGAGATCCCCACACCAGGGATCACAAGGGAACCTACGGCCGTCGTGGTCAAACATAATTGCACTCCCTTTATGTCACGATAACCGGGTTTTGTCAGTTTTTCTCATTGTCGTTAAAAACTGAATGGCGACTCCTATATTACTAGTCAATTGGGTGTAAACTCACAGGAAATCCAATTACACTTGATTGAATAAAAAGAATCGTCACACCCACGAGGGACGAGGTCACGCATTAGCCTCGTGCTTTTTCGACCCCCTCACAATTTGCCTATTGTATTAAGTGATGTAACCGGCCAAGACTAAAGAGCCTTGACCGGCCACATACGATCACACGGACCACACAGCCCGCCGCCCAGCAACACGCACTGCAGGCCGAAGCCCACAGCGCGCGCGCGCCGAGCAGCTGGGCCATGGGCCTGCTCGCTCGTCGCTGCGTTGCTGATGTTGCGTGCTCGCGCCCAATAGGCTGGCCTTGCTCGCCTTTGCTCGCGAGCTTGCTGGCTCATTGGGCCTTGCACGCTTACGTGCTTGGCTCGACGGGCCGGCAACTCCGATGCCCTTCGTATTCGCGATTTAATATATTTCCGATATATTATTTATCGTTTCGTATACGACGAATCACCGTCGTACGATATGATTTATTTGTGTCGCCCAGCTTACGAATATTCGCGATACGATATACGATTCCGATGCAAGGTCTTATCGTATAATACATTTTCCAACTAATTCCCAAAAAGCTATTTAATGAATTTCCGATTCTTTTAATCCGGTGATCTGTTACGTGTCATTGGTGTGACCTTGTAGGTTCAGTCAAGAGTAAGCTGTGAGTATAATATCCATTAGAACTCACTGATCGGAAGCATTGCCCCAGCTAGCTGTTCCGATCACTTGATCTCACTCGGAGAGCTAAAAGTTGGGATTGTCCTCCCATAAATCGGGATGAGATGCTAAAAGTTGTACAAGGCCACTCGGAGAGCTAGAAACTGTAAAATGCAAGGCCATGCTCAGATGAATCATAGGCTATGATTATCTGTTTATTTGATCAGTTGAACTCTGAAACCGAGAAACACCTCTGGACATAATAAGGATGACAACTCTTACCTTATGTTCAAGAGCAAGCATCGAGCGACAAAGGAATTAGGAAATGCACACTTGTCCCTAAGGACAAGTGGGAGACTGAAGGAAATAATGCCCTTGGTCCAAGTATGCATTTAATGATAAGTCTAATAAATGCGGTTCAGTATTAATTAACAAGTTCATAATTCAGTGAGATCAAGTGAGCTGAATGCCTAGCTAGAGGCCGCTTCAGTTCAAGTGGAATTAATGATATTAATCCACAACTTACTCTTGACTGAACCCGTAGGGTCACACAAATAGTACGTAAACGGATCAAGTATTTAATGGCATTAAATACTCCATCTATGGATATTCGGAATCGACAGATCTTGGTTTCAGTGGGAGCTGAGATCGTCAAAACCAAGTAAATGAATACTCCGGAAACGATGATATTGCCGGAAACGGAAATATGGATCGTATCGGAAATATAAATATTATCCAAGTTGTAGATGTTGCCGGAAACGGAAACATGGTACGTATCGGAAAATATTATCGGAAATAGAACTATTACCGGAATCGGAAATATTGCCGGAAACGGAAATATTGTCAGAATCGGAAATATTATCGGAATCGGAAAATAATTCCGGAAACGGAAATATTAAATATTTGTTCGAAACGGAAATTAATTCCGGAATCGAAAATGTTAAATATTTTTCGTGTCGGAAATGAATTCCGGAATCGGGAATTTAATCAGAAAGCGTATCGTACTAATTAGCATCGGACGAGGCTTGCTAGACGAAGGCCCAGCACGAAGCCAGGCCGTCGCCCAGCAAGCCACACGCATCCAACAACACGCCAAGGCCACGACCAGGCCCAGCGCAAGGCCAGGCCCAGCCAAGGCTGGCGCGCGCGCTCAGCGATGGGCTGCGAGCAGTGGGCCTCAGCGCTGTGCGCTCAGTGTGGGCCGCGAGGCTTGCGCATGGGCGTGCGGAGCTCGGGCGCTACGTGTGTGTGCGCTATACGAATCCTAAAGCGGAATTCGTGCATTGATTAAATCCTAATCCTAAAAGATTAAATTAATTATTTAGAGTTCTAATAGCATTCTAATTAATTAATTAGTATTCTAACAGGATTCGAAATCCTTTCCAAGGTTCTATAAATATATGCCTAGGGTCATAAATTCATATACGAGTTTTTCAACAAGTATTCATACAATAAAACAGTGATATTTGAGCAGAAAAATCAGTCAAATTCTTGCCCATAATTAGCCGAAAATTATAGTACCTTAAGGGCGATTCTAGTTGGTCAATCTTAAGGCGGATCCGGACGTGCTGTGGACTATCTACGGAGGGACGACACTTGGAGTCCGAAAGACTTGTTCTTGTTCGGTTCGGGCGCAGCTAGGGAGGGCACGCTACAAAGTGTATGCATCTAAACTATGCTATATGATTATGTGCAATTAATATGTATCCTGGCATCTAGGTTTTTCCGCATGATTTATGTTTTTCATATGTATCATAACCTAACAGTGGTATCACGAGCCTCTTATTATTTTCATAATCTAAATTGCATGACATGGTTAAATTTTACAAATATGCAAAGAATTAAAAGGGGTGATTAATTTTCGTAATTGTTAATTAATTGCAAATTGCGTTTATTTAATTATATGTACGCAGTTTTTCGGCAGTTTATTCGTTACTCATCCAAATCGAGTGATTTTTGTGTCAATTCCGCATGTAAAAGGCATTCTAAAATTTTCGGCCGAACCCAGAATTCCCAAATTCGAAACCTAACTTGACTTTTCGGAGGTTTTAGTTTTTCGAACGCAAAAGTTTGTAAATTTAAGATGTTAAATTGAATATTTGTGATTCTTGTTGATGAATCTTGAGTTTTTGATTGACTTACAGTATATGTTTAACAATTTTGAATGCCTAGACTTTTTAATTATACAACCTAATTTGTAATTATGATTAATTTGTTGAAATTCGAATAATTTAGAATTGATTTGTTTTTCATAATTAATTAATAATTTAATTAGGTATCCATGATTAAAAACCACCATAGAAATTGTTAATTTATGATAAATTTTAAATTTTTATGACCTAGATTTGAATCCATGTTAATCGGAAATTAATTGATTAATAAATTTTCGATTTTTCGCCCTAAAATTATGAAATTAATATATTTTATTAATTTTTCATAAATTTTAAATTAAAGATTTTTAAATTTTTATGAAAAACCCTCATGAATGTTGCACGCACAAAGCAAAGGACGCTACGTGTTACCCTTAAGGGGTGTTGTATAGTGCGGGCACGCGACGACGAGTAAGGGAGCTCGTCGCCCGTGCGGTACGAATACAGCAAGCAACCAAGTGATGGCGCGCGCGCGAGGCAAAGAGCCTGGGCGTGTGTGCTGTGTTGATGGGTGGTGGGCGATGGGGCGTGGCACAAATCGAGGCGCACGCGCGGGAGAGCGCGAGCTGGGTCGCCCAGCGAGCACTGCTCCGCGCACCAACGTGCGCTGCCTCGCCACGAGAGATTGCTCGCACCTAGCGAGCGGTGCATCTCTTGCGTGTAGCTGCTGCTGCATTGTGCCATGGCCGTGCGGTCAGTCGTGCACTCGATGGGGCTTGGGCGCAAGCCCAAGTGCCTCGTCGTATTGTGATTGAGTCGTTTTGAATTTTAATTTGAATTTTCAGTTCGGAAATAATTTTAATTAATTTTAAAATTAATAATTTAAATTGTTTTCTTGGATTTTAATTTTGAATATTATAATTATTATAAATTTCAATTTATACTAATTATTTTACTAAAATTAAACCTTGATTTAATTTAAATTCGTTTAAATCAACTGAAAAATAAATTAAACTAAATGGATTCGATTATAATTGTATATGAGCTTTAAATTTTAATTAAACTTGTATGTTTCCGGTTAGACTAGAAATACATTTTTATGTTTAAAATTAGTAAAGCATATAAAGTTATTGGTTTAAGTGGGAGCAATTTTAGTCATAAACTCTTGATTAGGTCTACAAATCCTTTAAGGTTAAACAACTTGATTAGAATTAATAAGGACTGAATAATTGGTAGATTATTGGTGCCCTTGATTAATTACTGCAAATATTTATGTGATGCATACAATGTGTTTTACTAACCAGCTATGTGGGCCATTCATGATAATGAATGGGTGAATGGTATATATTGTATATGTACTATTTTACAGGTTATGAAGTGACTAGTATGGCCCAAATAGGATAGAAAATATGGTCTGCGTACCATTAATTTGAATGTAATTGGTCTAATGCACCAAAGTTTGTTTTTCAATTCAAATATGGTCTGCGTACCATCAAATAGTTGTAATTAGTTTAATTATAGCTGATCCTATTTGAAGAAAATGGCGCCTCCCACGGTGAAATTCAAGAAGTTTCCAATCCATTTTCAAGACGGACTTTGAAGTTGAAGCTTCAAGATGAAGTCGGGCCATACTAGATCACATTTATCTTATGCATGCTTTAAGTTATTTATTGCTTTTAAATATGTCTTAATTATGCATGAGATTATGACTTGATTATGTTGCATGATTAAGGATTTTAGTTCCCTTAAAATCTAACCAATATAGTAAGAGCCTTAAGTTCCAAAGTTTAAAAATTGAGTTAAAAGGTGCCATGCCAAAATAACACTTACTTGGATAACCTTTACATCAATCTATTAATAGTTTTACGCTCAGCGAGGTGTTACTTATTGATCCTAAAGGGGTAAGGTACACAAATAATTGTGAGTACATGTTAGTTTTGGTGAAACTCAACGATATAAGAAAGGAGTCCTTTTATGTCGTGGCAAATTCGATAGGTTTACCTAATAAGTCCTTAGACGTACCTATCAACCAAGAGTAGTTTATAGACTATTAGCAAAAGGCTTTTGCTTACCTAAAATATTTTAGAATTGAGTCTAAATACATAATGTGCTTAATTCTTCAATGATTTTAGGGTCTTGGAATCATTTTATTCACACCTGCCGGAACAATAAATTCGAATAAAATGATAATGACTTGTTTAAATTGCATGATTGCTTTAAATTTCAAGTTATTACTCATGATAAATGTTTTAGACTTTGCATGCTTCAATGTATGTTTTAATTATTGTTTATAATTAAATATCTTGCACTGCAGTAAATCCTTTTAGAAAGGTAACAGTAAATTTCCTCGATTGGTAGTGAATCCAAGAACGATTCACGGAAATGAGAGAAAATGAGGAATTTAAATGTACGTTTCTTTTAGTGACTTTTATGGTTGTTTTCGAGTATCAAAATCGAATGATGAACCGATTGGTGCTTGTGGATTCAAAATACAATGTAGTTTTGAGATCATAAAGCATTGAGTTTAAACGCTCAACTTTACCAATGGTTAACAACCTAAAATCTTTGTCCATTTAATTCTCGAATGAGTCTAGTCCCTAGACATTCGAATAGATCGATGCTTAGAGAACTTTAGAAGATTCTGGTAAGATCATCTAGTTGAAACAAAATATCACATAAATTAAAATGGTAAGAACTTTGTTAGAGTGAGATTGGACATGTCTAAACAAAGTATAAAAGTCAACACTAGAGAATTCAATTCTTAGACTATAAGAAAGGGTACAAGAAATAGGAAAACAAGGAACAAATGAAAGGAATTTACGATTCCGTTTCTACCTAAAAGTTTATGTTTAAAGAGAAGTGTCCTAGCAATCAAACTTCCTTGGTATCACATACCGCTTAAGGTTCTTACTTCGGTAAAAACTCAAACAATGGAAGCTAGTGAAGGAAATAATGCCCTTGGTCCAAGTATGCATTTAAGGATAAGTCTAATAAATGCGGTTCAGTATTAATTAACAAGTTAATAATTCAGTGAGATCAAGTGAGCTGAATGCCTAGCTAGAGGCCGCTTCAGTTCAAGTGGAATTAATGATATTAATCCACATCTTACTCTTGACTGAACCCGTAGGGTCACACAAATAGTACGTAAACGGATCAAGTATTTAATGGCATTAAATACTCCATCTATGGATATTCGGAATCGACGGATCTTGGTTTCAGTGGGAGCTAAGATCGTCAAAGGCAAGTAAATGAATACTCCGGAAACGATGATATTGCCGGAAACGGAAATATGGATCGTATCGGAAATATAAATATTATCCAAGTCGTAGATGTTGCCGGAAACGGAAACATGGTACGTATCGGAAAATATTATCGGAAATGGAAATATTGCCGGAATCGAAAATATTACCGGAAACGGAAATATTGTCAGAATCGGAAATATTATTGGAATCGGAAAATAATTCCGGAAACGGAAATATTAAATATTTGTTCGAACCGGAAATTAATTCCAAAATCGGAAATATTAAATATTGTTCGTATCGGAAATGAATTGGGAATCGAGAATTTAATAGGAAGCGTATCGTACGAATTAGCATCGGACGAGGCCTGCCAGACGAAGGCCCAGCACGAATCCGGGCCATCGCCCAGCAAAGCCACACGCATCACACACAGCCAAGCCTCGCCAAGCCCAGCGCAAGGCCAGGCCCAGCAAGGCCTTGGCGCGCGCGGAGCAATCAAGTGGGCTGTGACATTGGGCTGCGAGCGAGTGCAGACTCGCGTGGGCCGCAAGGCTTGCGCGGGTGGTGCTCGTGCTCTTGCTCGTGTACGGTTGTGTGCAATACAAATCCTAAAGCTATTAGAATTTGTTTTATGATTAAATCCTAATCCTAGTAGATAGATTTTATTTAATAAGAGTCCTAATAGGATTCTTATTAAACTAAATTGGTATTCTAATAGGATTCTAAGTCTTTTTCCATAACTCTATAAATATGTGCCTAGGGTCACAAATTTATTGACGTAAGATTCAAGTATTCAAAGGTAACATTTTCAAGCAAAAATCAGCCACAAACACTTTCCCTATTAGCCGAAATTTATAGTACCTTAAGGGCGATTCTAGTTGGTCAAGCTTAAGGCGGATCCGGACGTGCTGTGGACTATCTACGGAGGGACGACACTTGGAGTCCTAATGACTTGTTCTTGTTCGGTTCGGGCGCAGCTAGGGAGGGCACACTACAAAGTGTATGCATCTGAATTATGCTAAATGATTATGTGTTAATAATATGTTTCCTGGCTTTATGGTTTTTCCGCATGATTTATGTTTATTCATATGTATCATAACCTAACAGCTAGGCTACACTAATGGCCTACAAGTGGGAAATGAAGCATGGCAATGCTACATTAGTTGTAGGGTCATCTGGTTTATTTTAAGTCCTTTTAAGGCTGGAACTTAATGGCTATTTTGTTCCATAATTAGCATAACTAAATTTCTGTTTCAAACACAGAAAGACTCACATTCAAGAAAAACAAAAACAATGTTTGTTTGTTTATTTGAATGAAATGGTCATTTTCGGGTTGAGTCAATATGCTTGATTAAAACAAATAACTCTTTAACAATAAGAACTTTACTAGGTTCAAATCAATCTCTTGATTTGAGTTCCACAAACCTTTAGCATTGTTACTTAGACCATGTCAACAACTAGATGGTCTAAAGCTCTATTTTAATGGACTTTTGGCAGTTGATTGATTTCTAGATCAATTCGAGACAAGCTAGTCTTACTTGTTGAAAGTAACAAAGGATATGAACTATTGTTAGAACGCCTAGACAATAGAGTTCAAAGCTAAAAAATATATTATGACTTTATTATTTCACATGAACTTGAGTAAACATAGGTTTATTTACTCAAAGTTATATAAGTTTGAATCCGTTTGGCTAGTTCAAAGATTCAGAAGTATAAAATCCACTTGGCAAGAAATCATAAAGATCTAGGTTAGATCATGTTGTTGATTACTTACACCAAGAATGATCATCAATGATTGTGTGTTGTAATTTCACGATCTAGCTCCATAGGATATGGAAATTTCTATATTGGAATGATCCAAGTCAATTAGTACTTGATTCGATCAATGATGAATCATAAAAAGTTTTCCTATAATTTCTAAAACAAAATGCTCAACTGTAAGGTTATGATACATATGACATTTACATAGATCATGCGGAAACAACCATTAACCCAGGAAACATATTATTTACACATAATCATATAGCATAATTAGATGCATACTCTTTGTTGCGTGCCTTCCCTAGCTGCGCCCGAACCGAACAAGAACAAGTCTTTTAGGACTCCAAATGTCGTCCCTCCGTAGATAGTCCACAGCACGTCCGGATCCGCCTTAAGATTGACCAACTAGAACCGCCCTTAAGGTACTAGAAAATTCGGCACTTTTATGAGCAAGATGTGTTTTAATTTTCTCTCAAAAAACTCACTTTTGAATACTTTGAAACTTATATATAAATTATGACCCCTAGGCCTTTATTTATAGAGTTATGGAAAAGGAATCGTAATCCTAGTAGGATGCGAATTAATTGGAATTAGAATCCTACATGAATTCTATTTAATTAATTTATCCAATTAGGAATAGACATTTAATCATACACTGACTCTTGCAGATTCAGGAATCATGCATGAGCACAAACTCACACACACGGCAGCCACAAGGGCTGCCCATGCGCGTGCGAGCAGCAGCCCGCGCAGCACGGCCCACGCAGCCGTGGCCCTTGGCGCGCGCTGGGCCTGCCTTGCGGTAGGCCTGGGCGCTGCCTTGGCTGGGCTTGTGGCGCGCACGCTTGCTGGGCGATGGCCCCGGCTTCGTGCTGGGCCTTCGTCCGGCAAGCCTCGTCCGATGCTAATTCGTACGATACGCTTCCGATTAAATTTCCATTTCCGGAATCTATTTCCGATACGAACAATATTTAATATTTCCGATTCCGGAATTAATTTCCGTTTCGAACAAATATTTAATATTTCCGTTTCCGGAATTATTTTCCGATTCCGGCAATATTTCCGATTCTGACAATATTTCCGTTTCCGGCAATATTTCCGATTCTGGTAATATTTCCATTTCCAATAATATTTTCCGATACGTACCATGTTTCCGTTTCCGGCAACATCTACGACTTGGATAATATTCATATTTCCGATACGATCCATATTTCCGTTTCCGGCAATATCATCGTTTCCGGAGTATTCATTTCTTGCCTGTGACGATCTTAGCTCCCACTGAAACCAAGATCCGTCGGTTCCGAATATTCATAGATGGAGTATTTAATCCCATTAAATACTTGATCCGTTTACGTACTATTTGTGTGACCCTACGGGTTCAGTCAAGAGTAAGCTGT